>NW_028188126.1:0-64000 GCF_964204655.1 Triturus cristatus | reverse complement strand
AGTTAAGACCTTAACCTGTAGGCCAGAGTAAGAGTTAAGACCTTAACCATTAGGCCAGAGTAAGAGTTAAGACCTTAACCAGTAGGCCAGAGTAAGAGTTAAGACCTTAACCAGTAGGCCATAGTACGAGTCTAAGACCTTAACCATTAGGCCAGAGTTCGAGTGTAAGACCTTAGCTATTAGGCCAGAGTACGAGTCTAAGACCTTAGCTATTAGGCCAGAGTAAGAGTTAAGACCTTAGCTATTAGGCCAGAGTAAGAGGTAAGACCTTAGCTATTAGGCCAGAGTAAGAGTTAAGACCTTAACCTGTAGGCCATAGTACGAGTCTAAGACCTTAACCATTAGGCCAGAGTAAGAGTCAAGACCTTAACCATTAGGCCAGAGTACGAGTCTAAGACCTTAGCTATTAGGCCAGAGTAAGAGTTAAGACCTTAACCATTAGGCCAGAGTAAGAGTTAAGACCTTAACCAGTAGGCCAGGGTAAGAGTTAAGACCTTAACCAGTAGGCCAGAGTACGAGTCTAAGACCTTAGCTATTAGGCCAGAGTAAGAGTTAAGACCTTAGCTATTAGGCCAGAGTAAGAGTTAAGACCTTAACCAGTAGGCCAGAGTAAGAGTTAAGACCTTAACCAGTAGGCCAGAGTAAGAGTTAAGACCTTAACCAGTAGGCCAGGGTAAGAGTTAAGACCTTAACCAGTAGGCCAGAGTAAGAGTTAAGATCTTAACCAGTAGGCCAGAGTAAGAGTTAAGACCTTAACCAGTAGGCCAGAGTAAGAGTTAAGACCTTAACCAGTAGGCCAGAGTACGAGTCTAAGACCTTAGCTATTAGGCCAGAGTAAGAGTTAAGACCTTAACCTGTAGGCCAGAGTACGAGTCTAAGACCTTAACCATTAGGCCAGAGTAAGAGTTAAGACCTTAACCATTAGGCCAGAGTACGAGTCTAAGACCGTAGCTATTAGGCCAGAGTAAGAGTCAAGACCTTAGCTATTAGGCCAGAGTAAGAGTTAAGACCTTAACCTGTAGGCCATAGTACGAGTCTAAGACCTTAACCATTAGGCCAGAGTATGAGTCTAAGACCTTAGCTATTAGGCCAGAGTAAGAGTCTAAGACCTTAGCTATTAGGCCAGAGTAAGTGTTAAGACATTAACCATTAGGCCAGAGTGCGAGTCTAAGACCTTAGCTATTAGGCCAGAGTACGAGTCTAAGACCTTAGCTATTAGGCCAGAGTAAGAGTTAAGACCTTAACCAGTAGGCCAGTGTAAGAGTTAAGACCTTAACCTGTAAGCCATAGTACGAGTCTAAGACCTTAGCTATTAGGCCAGAGTAAGAGTTAAGACCTTAACCAGTAGGCCAGAGTATGAGTCTAAGACCCTAGCTATTAGGCCAGAGTAAGAGTTAAGTGTCAAGAATTCCTGTCATACAAGGGAAACACGCCCTTATGTAAACAGGAGAGCTGTTACATAACTCAAGGGAAACACGCCCTTATGTAAACAGGAGAGCTGTTACATAACTCAAGGGAAACACGCCCTTATGTAAACAGGAGAGCTGTTACATAACTCAAGGGAAACACGCCCTTATGTAAACAGGAGAGCTGTTACATAACTCAAGGAAAACACGCCCTATAAAGGGAGGAACCGGGAGGTACAAGGCTGTCGGATATTGTGTTTACACCGACGTACCTGCTTCGTGAAGAGCAGTGTTCCGGAGTGGTGCTCCAGTAAGGCAAGAACGGAGGTAGGTCGAGTCGTTACTCCCTGGGCCGTGTCTTGCCCCATCGTCACCTGTGAAGGACCCGGAAGCTCTACCGGTCAACCATTGAGCTTCGCTTTTTGACTCGGCTGAGTCCAAGCGCAGTGGCGCTTTTGCTGGTTGGAGTCGTAACTCCCAGCCCGACCAGAGACACAGGGACTGCCAGCTGTAACGCACACCAGGAGGTGTTTGCCGCGTTACAGACTCGGAAGTCCACAGGATCGATCGAGCGGCTGCTCTCGGTTCAGTCTTCTTGCTTGTGATTGGGGTATCGGTGACGCATCACCAGGAGGTGACTCCGCGTCCCGGTGCAGTCTGAGGAAGAGGTTGAGCGGCTGCTCCCTTCAGGTAGAGACCCCGGCTGGGTGTTTCCCTGACTCCTCGATTCTCCCCAACACTCTTCGTGCCCCTCACAGCCTACCGATTGGCATTGTCGGCCATTTCATTTCTGCCCTCTGTTGGCATACGCCGGGATCGGCGTATATGCAGAGGACGGTTAGGACCATCCGTGCTGTGGGCTGGTAACGTACTTAGCCTGGAGGATTCCAGTGACTATAACTTTTGTTTGTTCTTTGTATTTTATTTGCCTTCATTAAAAGAACTAACCCTTCACAAGTGGTTGTGTCCTCATTGTCGTGTCTGTTAAACGATCCTGAGACGTTCAGGGCGTTACATTAAGACATTAACCAGTAGGCCAGAGTAAGAGTTAATACCTTAGCTATTAGGCCAGAGTAAGAGTTAAGACCTTAGCTATTAGGCCAGAGTAAGAGTTAAGACCTTACCAGTAGGCCAGAGTAAGAGTTAAGACCTTAACCAGTAGGCCAGAGTACGATTCTAAGACCTTAGCTATTAGGCCAGAGTAAGAGTTAAGACCTTAACCTGTAGGCCAGAGTAAGAGTTAAGACCTTAACCAGTAGGCTAGAGTATGAGTCTAAGACCTTAGCTATTAGGCCAGAGTAAGAGTTAAGACCTTAGCTATTAGGCCAGAGTAAGAGTTAAGACCTTAACCTGTAGGCCATAGTATGAGTCTAAGACCTTAGCTATTCAGCCAGAGTAAGAGTTAAGACCTTAACCTGTAGGCCATAGTACGAGTCTAAGACCTTAACCATTAGGCCAGAGTATGAGTCTAAGACCTTAGCTATTAAGCCAGAGTAAGAGTTAAGACCTTAGCTATAAGGCCAGAGTAAGAGTTAAGACCTTAACCTGTAGGCCATAGTATGAGTCTAAGACCTTAGCTATTAGGCCAGAGTAAGAGTTAAGACCTTAACCTGCAGGCCATAGTACGAGTCTAAGACCTTAACCATTAGGCCAGAGTATGAGTCTAAGACCTTAGCTATTAGGCCAGAGTAAGAGTTAAGACCTAAGCTTTAAGGCCAGAGTACGAGTCTAAGACCTTAGCTATTAGGCCATAGTATGAGTCTAAGACCTTAGCTATTAGGCCAGAGTAAGAGTTAAGACCTTAGCTATTAGGCCAGAGTAAGAGTTAAGACCTTAACCAGTAGGCCAGAGTAAGAGTTAAGACCTTAGCTATTAGGCCAGAGTACGAGTTCAGACCTTAACCAGTAGGCCAGAGTAAGAGTTAAGACCTTAACCAGTAGGCCAGAGTTAGAGTTAAGACCTTAACCATTAGGCCAGAGTACGAGTCTAAGACCTTAGCTATTAGGCCAGAGTAAGAGGTAAGACCTTAACCTGTAGGCCAGAGTAAGAGTTAAGACCTTAACCATTAGGCCAGAGTAAGAGTTAAGACCTTAACCAGTAGGCCAGGGTAAGAGTTAAGACCTTAACCAGTAGGCCAGAGTAAGAGTCTAAGACCTTACCTATTAGGCCAGAGTAAGAGTTAAGACCTTAACCTGTAGGCCAGAGTAAGAGTTAAGACCTTAACCATTAGGCCAGAGTAAGAGTTAAGACCTTAACCAGTAGGCCAGAGTAAGAGTTAAGACCTTAACCAGTAGGCCAGAGTAAGAGTTAAGACCTTAACCAGTAGGCCAGAGTAAGAGTTAAGACTTTAGCTTTTAGGCCAGAGTTAGAGTTAAGACCTTAACCTGTAGGCCAGAGTAAGAGTTAAGATCTTAACCATTAGGCCAGAGTAAGAGTTAAGACCTTAACCAGTAGGCCAGAGTAAGAGTTAAGACCTTAACCAGTAGGCCATAGTACGAGTCTAAGACCTTAACCATTAGGCCAGAGTTCGAGTGTAAGACCTTAGCTATTAGGCCAGAGTACGAGTCTAAGACCTTAGCTATTAGGCCAGAGTAAGAGTTAAGACCTTAGCTATTAGGCCAGAGTAAGAGGTAAGACCTTACCAGTAGGCCAGAGTAAGAGTTAAGACCTTAACCAGTAGGCCAGAGTACGATTCTAAGACCTTAGCTATTAGGCCAGAGTAAGAGTTAAGACCTTAACCTGTAGGCCAGAGTAAGAGTTAAGACCTTAACCAGTAGGCTAGAGTATGAGTCTAAGACCTTAGCTATTAGGCCAGAGTAAGAGTTAAGACCTTAGCTATTAGGCCAGAGTAAGAGTTAAGACCTTAACCTGTAGGCCATAGTATGAGTCTAAGACCTTAGCTATTCAGCCAGAGTAAGAGTTAAGACCTTAACCTGTAGGCCATAGTACGAGTCTAAGACCTTAACCATTAGGCCAGAGTATGAGTCTAAGACCTTAGCTATTAAGCCAGAGTAAGAGTTAAGACCTTAGCTATAAGGCCAGAGTAAGAGTTAAGACCTTAACCTGTAGGCCATAGTATGAGTCTAAGACCTTAGCTATTAGGCCAGAGTAAGAGTTAAGACCTTAACCTGCAGGCCATAGTACGAGTCTAAGACCTTAACCATTAGGCCAGAGTATGAGTCTAAGACCTTAGCTATTAGGCCAGAGTAAGAGTTAAGACCTAAGCTTTAAGGCCAGAGTACGAGTCTAAGACCTTAGCTATTAGGCCATAGTATGAGTCTAAGACCTTAGCTATTAGGCCAGAGTAAGAGTTAAGACCTTAGCTATTAGGCCAGAGTAAGAGTTAAGACCTTAACCAGTAGGCCAGAGTAAGAGTTAAGACCTTAGCTATTAGGCCAGAGTACGAGTTCAGACCTTAACCAGTAGGCCAGAGTAAGAGTTAAGACCTTAACCAGTAGGCCAGAGTTAGAGTTAAGACCTTAACCATTAGGCCAGAGTACGAGTCTAAGACCTTAGCTATTAGGCCAGAGTAAGAGGTAAGACCTTAACCTGTAGGCCAGAGTAAGAGTTAAGACCTTAACCATTAGGCCAGAGTAAGAGTTAAGACCTTAACCAGTAGGCCAGGGTAAGAGTTAAGACCTTAACCAGTAGGCCAGAGTAAGAGTCTAAGACCTTACCTATTAGGCCAGAGTAAGAGTTAAGACCTTAACCTGTAGACCAGAGTAAGAGTTAAGACCTTAACCATTAGGCCAGAGTAAGAGTTAAGACCTTAACCAGTAGGCCAGAGTAAGAGTTAAGACCTTAACCAGTAGGCCAGAGTAAGAGTTAAGACCTTAACCAGTAGGCCAGAGTAAGAGTTAAGACTTTAGCTTTTAGGCCAGAGTTAGAGTTAAGACCTTAACCTGTAGGCCAGAGTAAGAGTTAAGACCTTAACCATTAGGCCAGAGTAAGAGTTAAGACCTTAACCAGTAGGCCAGAGTAAGAGTTAAGACCTTAACCAGTAGGCCATAGTACGAGTCTAAGACCTTAACCATTAGGCCAGAGTTCGAGTGTAAGACCTTAGCTATTAGGCCAGAGTACGAGTCTAAGACCTTAGCTATTAGGCCAGAGTAAGAGTTAAGACCTTAGCTATTAGGCCAGAGTAAGAGGTAAGACCTTAGCTATTAGGCCAGAGTAAGAGTTAAGACCTTAACCTGTAGGCCATAGTACGAGTCTAAGACCTTAACCATTAGGCCAGAGTAAGAGTCAAGACCTTAACCATTAGGCCAGAGTACGATTCTAAGACCTTAGCTATTAGGCCAGAGTAAGAGTTAAGACCTTAACCATTAGGCCAGAGTAAGAGTTAAGACCTTAACCAGTAGGCCAGGGTAAGAGTTAAGACCTTAACCAGTAGGCCAGAGTACGAGTCTAAGACCTTAGCTATTAGGCCAGAGTAAGAGTTAAGACCTTAACCTGTAGGCCAGAGTAAGAGTTAAGACCTTAACCAGTAGGCTAGAGTATGAGTCTAAGAACTTAGCTATTAGGCCAGAGTAAGAGTTAAGACCTTAGCTATTAGGCCAGAGTAAGAGTTAAGACCTTAACCTGTAGGCCATAGTATGAGTCTAAGACCTTAGCTATTCGGCCAGAGTAAGAGTTAAGACCTTAACCTGTAGGCCATAGTACGAGTCTAAGACCTTAACCATTAGGCCAGAGTATGAGTCTAAGACCTTAGCTATTAAGCCAGAGTAAGAGTTAAGACCTTAGCTATAAGGCCAGAGTAAGAGTTAAGACCTTAACCTGTAGGCCATAGTATGAGTCTAAGACCTTAGCTATTAGGACAGAGTAAGAGTTAAGACCTTAACCTGCAGGCCATAGTACGAGTCTAAGACCTTAACCATTAGGCCAGAGTATGAGTCTAAGACCTTAGCTATTAGGCCAGAGTAAGAGTTAAGACCTAAGCTATTAGGCCAGAGTAAGAGTTAAGACCTTAACCAGTAGGCCAGAGTAAGAGTTAAGACCTTAGCTATTAGGCCAGAGTACGAGTTCAGACCTTAACCAGTAGGCCAGAGTAAGAGTTAAGACCTTAACCAGTAGGCCAGAGTTAGAGTTAAGACCTTAACCAGTAGGCCAGAGTAAGAGTTAAGACCTTAACCATTAGGCCAGAGTACGAGTCTAAGACCTTAGCTATTAGGCCAGAGTAAGAGGTAAGAACGTAACCTGTAGGCCAGAGTAAGAGTTAAGACCTTAACCATTAGGCCAGAGTAAGAGTTAAGACCTTAACCAGTAGGCCAGGGTAAGAGTTAAGACCTTAACCAGTAGGCCAGAGTACGAGTCTAAGACCTTAGCTATTAGGCCAGAGTAAGAGTTAAGACCTTACCTATTAGGCCAGAGTAAGAGTTAAGACCTTAACCAGTAGGCCAGAGTAAGAGTTAAGACCTTAGCTATTAGGCCACAGTAAGAGTTGAGACCTTAACCAGTAGGCCAGAGTAAGAGTTAAGACCTTAACCAGTAGGCCAGAGTACGAGTCTAAGACCTTAGCTATTAGGCCA
Source organism: Triturus cristatus (assembly GCF_964204655.1). NCBI lineage: Eukaryota > Metazoa > Chordata > Amphibia > Caudata > Salamandridae > Triturus > Triturus cristatus. The sequence goes on along the minus strand of NW_028188126.1, from coordinate 57,066 downwards.
GAGTAAGAGGTAAGACCTTAACCTGTAGGCCAGAGTAAGAGTTAAGACCTTAACCATTAGGCCAGAGTAAGAGTTAAGACCTTAACCAGTAGGCCAGGGTAAGAGTTAAGACCTTAACCAGTAGGCCAGAGTACGAGTCTAAGACCTTAGCTATTAGGCCAGAGTAAGAGTTAAGACCTTAACCTGTAGGCCAGAGTAAGAGTTAAGACCTTAACCATTAGGCCAGAGTAAGAGTTAAGACCTTAACCAGTAGGCCAGAGTAAGAGTTAAGACCTTAACCAGTAGGCCATAGTACGAGTCTAAGACCTTAACCATTAGGCCAGAGTTCGAGTGTAAGACCTTAGCTATTAGGCCAGAGTACGAGTCTAAGACCTTAGCTATTAGGCCAGAGTAAGAGTTAAGACCTTAGCTATTAGGCCAGAGTAAGAGTTAAGACCTTAGCTATTAGGCCAGAGTAAGAGTTAAGACCTTAACCTGTAGGCCATAGTACGAGTCTAAGACCTTAACCATTAGGCCAGAGTAAGAGTTAAGACCTTAACCATTAGGCCAGAGTACGAGTCTAAGACCTTAGCTATTAGGCCAGAGTAAGAGTTAAGACCATAACCAGTAGGCCAGAGTAAGAGTTAAGACCTTAACCAGTAGGCCATAGAACGAGTCTAAGACCATAGCTATTAGGCCAGAGTAAGAGTTAAGACCTTAACCATTAGGCCAGAGTACGAGTCTAAGACCTTAGCTATTAGGCCAGAGTAAGAGGTAAGACCTTAACCTGTAGGCCAGAGTAAGAGTTAAGACCTTAACCATTAGGCCAGGGTAAGAGTTAAGACCTTAACCAGTAGGCCAGGGTAAGAGTTAAGACCTTAACCAGTAGGCCAGAGTAAGAGTCTAAGACCTTAGCTATTAGGCCAGAGTACTAGTCTAGGACCTTAGCTATTAGGCCATAGTACGAGTCTAAGACCTTAGCTATTAGGCCAGAGTAAGAGTTAGGACCTTAACCAGTAGGCCAGAGTAAGAGTTAAGACCTTAACCATTAGGCCAGAGTACGAGTCTAAGACCTTAGCTATTAGGCCAGAGTAAGAGGTAAGACCTTAACCTGTAGGCCAGAGTAAGAGTTAAGACCTTAACCATTAGGCCAGAGTAAGAGTTAAGACCTTAACCAGTAGGCCAGGGTAAGAGTTAAGACCTTAACCAGTAGGCCAGAGTACGAGTCTAAGACCTTAGCTATTAGGCCAGAGTAAGAGTTAAGACCTTAACCTGTAGGCCAGAGTAAGAGTTAAGACCTTAACCATTAGGCCAGAGTAAGAGTTAAGACCTTAACCAGTAGGCCAGAGTAAGAGTTAAGACCTTAACCAGTAGGCCATAGTACGAGTCTAAGACCTTAACCATTAGGCCAGAGTTCGAGTGTAAGACCTTAGCTATTAGGCCAGAGTACGAGTCTAAGACCTTAGCTATTAGGCCAGAGTAAGAGTTAAGACCATAACCAGTAGGCCAGAGTAAGAGTTAAGACCTTAACCAGTAGGCCATAGAACGAGTGTAAGACCATAGCTATTAGGCCAGAGTAAGAGTTAAGACCTTAACCATTAGGCCAGAGTACGAGTCTAAGACCTTAGCTATTAGGCCAGAGTACTAGTCTAAGACCTTAGCTATTAGGCCATAGTACGAGTCTAAGACCTTAGCTATTAGGCCAGAGTAAGAGTTAGGACCTTAACCAGTAGGCCAGAGTAAGAGTTAAGACCTTAACCATTAGGCCAGAGTACGAGTCTAAGACCTTAGCTATTAGGCCAGAGTAAGAGGTAAGACCTTAACCTGTAGGCCAGAGTAAGAGTTAAGACCTTAACCATTAGGCCAGAGTAAGAGTTAAGACCTTAACCAGTAGGCCAGGGTAAGAGTTAAGACCTTAACCAGTAGGCCAGAGTACGAGTCTAAGACCTTAGCTATTAGGCCAGAGTAAGAGTTAAGACCTTAACCTGTAGGCCAGAGTAAGAGTTAAGACCTTAACCATTAGGCCAGAGTAAGAGTTAAGACCTTAACCAGTAGGCCAGAGTAAGAGTTAAGACCTTAACCAGTAGGCCATAGTACGAGTCTAAGACCTTAACCATTAGGCCAGAGTTCGAGTGTAAGACCTTAGCTATTAGGCCAGAGTACGAGTCTAAGACCTTAGCTATTAGGCCAGAGTAAGAGTTAAGACCTTAGCTATTAGGCCAGAGTAAGAGGTAAGACCTTAGCTATTAGGCCAGAGTAAGAGTTAAGACCTTAACCTGTAGGCCATAGTACGCGTCTAAGACCTTAACCATTAGGCCAGAGTAAGAGTTAAGACCTTAACCATTAGGCCAGAGTACGAGTCTAAGACCATAGCTATTAGGCCAGAGTAAGAGTTAAGACCTTAACCAGTAGGCCAGAGTACGAGTCTAAGACCTTAGCTATTAGGCCATAGTACGAGTCTAAGACCTTAGCTATTAGGCCAGAGTAAGAGTTAAGACCTTAACCTGTAGGCCAGAGTAAGAGTTAAGACCTTAACCATTAGGCCAGAGTAAGAGTTAAGACCTTAACGAGTAGGCCAGAGTAAGAGTTAAGACCTTAACCAGTAGGCCAGAGTACAAGTCTAAGACCTTAGCTATTAGGCCAGAGTAAGAGTTAAGACCTTAACCTGTAGGCCAGAGTAAGAGTTAAGACCTTAACCATTAGGCCAGAGTAAGAGTTAAGACCTTAACCAGTAGGCCAGAGTAAGAGTTAAGACCTTAACCAGTAGGCCATAGTACGGGTCTAAGACCTTAACCATTAGGCCAGAATTCGAGTGTAAGACCTTAGCTATTAGGCCAGAGTAAGAGTCTAAGACCTTAGCTATTAGGCCAGAGTAAGAGTTAAGACCTTAACCAGTAGGCCAGAATAAGAGTTAAGACCTTAACCAGTAGGCCATAGTACGAGTCTAAGACCTTAACCATTAGGCCAGAGTTCGAGTGTAAGACCTTAGCTATTAGGCCAGAGTACGAGTCTAAGACCTTAGCTATTAGGCCAGAGTAAGAGTTAAGACCTTAGCTATTAGGCCAGAATAAGAGTTAAGACCTTAGCTATTAGGCCAGAGTAAGAGTTAAGACCTTAACCTGTAGGCCATAGTACGAGTCTAAGACCTTAACCATTAGGCCAGAGTATGAGTCTAAGACCTTAGCTATTAAGCCAGAGTAAGAGTTAAGACCTTAGCTATAAGGCCAGAGTAAGAGTTAAGACCTTAACCTGAAGGCCATAGTATGAGTCTAAGACCTTAGCTATTAGGCCAGAGTAAGAGTTAAGACCTTAACCTGCAGGCCATAGTACGAGTCTAAGACCTTAACCATTAGGCCAGAGTATGAGTCTAAGACCTTAGCTATTAGGCCAGAGTAAGAGTTAAGACCTAAGCTTTAAGGCCAGAGTACGAGTCTAAGACCTTAGCTATTAGGCCATAGTATGAGTCTAAGACCTTAGCTATTAGGCCAGAGTAAGAGTTAAGACCTTAGCTATTAGGCCAGAGTAAGAGTTAAGACCTTAACCAGTAGGCCAGAGTAAGAGTTAAGACCTTAGCTATTAGGCCAGAGTACGAGTTCAGACCTTAACCAGTAGGCCAGAGTAAGAGTTAAGACCTTAACCAGTAGGCCAGAGTTAGAGTTAAGACCTTAACCATTAGGCCAGAGTACGAGTCTAAGACCTTAGCTATTAGGCCAGAGTAAGAGGTAAGACCTTAACCTGTAGGCCAGAGTAAGAGTTAAGACCTTAACCATTAGGCCAGAGTAAGAGTTAAGACCTTAACCAGTAGGCCAGGGTAAGAGTTAAGACCTTAACCAGTAGGCCAGAGTAAGAGTCTAAGACCTTACCTATTAGGCCAGAGTAAGAGTTAAGACCTTAACCTGTAGACCAGAGTAAGAGTTAAGACCTTAACCATTAGGCCAGAGTAAGAGTTAAGACCTTAACCAGTAGGCCAGAGTAAGAGTTAAGACCTTAACCAGTAGGCCAGAGTAAGAGTTAAGACCTTAACCAGTAGGCCAGAGTAAGAGTTAAGACTTTAGCTTTTAGGCCAGAGTTAGAGTTAAGACCTTAACCTGTAGGCCAGAGTAAGAGTTAAGACCTTAACCATTAGGCCAGAGTAAGAGTTAAGACCTTAACCAGTAGGCCAGAGTAAGAGTTAAGACCTTAACCAGTAGGCCATAGTACGAGTCTAAGACCTTAACCATTAGGCCAGAGTTCGAGTGTAAGACCTTAGCTATTAGGCCAGAGTACGAGTCTAAGACCTTAGCTATTAGGCCAGAGTAAGAGTTAAGACCTTAGCTATTAGGCCAGAGTAAGAGGTAAGACCTTAGCTATTAGGCCAGAGTAAGAGTTAAGACCTTAACCTGTAGGCCATAGTACGAGTCTAAGACCTTAACCATTAGGCCAGAGTAAGAGTCAAGACCTTAACCATTAGGCCAGAGTACGAGTCTAAGACCTTAGCTATTAGGCCAGAGTAAGAGTTAAGACCTTAACCATTAGGCCAGAGTAAGAGTTAAGACCTTAACCAGTAGGCCAGGGTAAGAGTTAAGACCTTAACCAGTAGGCCAGAGTACGAGTCTAAGACCTTAGCTATTAGGCCAGAGTAAGAGTTAAGACCTTAACCTGTAGGCCAGAGTAAGAGTTAAGACCTTAACCAGTAGGCTAGAGTATGAGTCTAAGAACTTAGCTATTAGGCCAGAGTAAGAGTTAAGACCTTAGCTATTAGGCCAGAGTAAGAGTTAAGACCTTAACCTGTAGGCCATAGTATGAGTCTAAGACCTTAGCTATTCGGCCAGAGTAAGAGTTAAGACCTTAACCTGTAGGCCATAGTACGAGTCTAAGACCTTAACCATTAGGCCAGAGTATGAGTCTAAGACCTTAGCTATTAAGCCAGAGTAAGAGTTAAGACCTTAGCTATAAGGCCAGAGTAAGAGTTAAGACCTTAACCTGTAGGCCATAGTATGAGTCTAAGACCTTAGCTATTAGGACAGAGTAAGAGTTAAGACCTTAACCTGCAGGCCATAGTACGAGTCTAAGACCTTAACCATTAGGCCAGAGTATGAGTCTAAGACCTTAGCTATTAGGCCAGAGTAAGAGTTAAGACCTAAGCTATTAGGCCAGAGTAAGAGTTAAGACCTTAACCAGTAGGCCAGAGTAAGAGTTAAGACCTTAGCTATTAGGCCAGAGTACGAGTTCAGACCTTAACCAGTAGGCCAGAGTAAGAGTTAAGACCTTAACCAGTAGGCCAGAGTTAGAGTTAAGACCTTAACCAGTAGGCCAGAGTAAGAGTTAAGACCTTAACCATTAGGCCAGAGTACGAGTCTAAGACCTTAGCTATTAGGCCAGAGTAAGAGGTAAGAACGTAACCTGTAGGCCAGAGTAAGAGTTAAGACCTTAACCATTAGGCCAGAGTAAGAGTTAAGACCTTAACCAGTAGGCCAGGGTAAGAGTTAAGACCTTAACCAGTAGGCCAGAGTACGAGTCTAAGACCTTAGCTATTAGGCCAGAGTAAGAGTTAAGACCTTACCTATTAGGCCAGAGTAAGAGTTAAGACCTTAACCAGTAGGCCAGAGTAAGAGTTAAGACCTTAGCTATTAGGCCACAGTAAGAGTTGAGACCTTAACCAGTAGGCCAGAGTAAGAGTTAAGACCTTAACCAGTAGGCCAGAGTACGAGTCTAAGACCTTAGCTATTAGGCCAGAGTAAGAGGTAAGACCTTAACCTGTAGGCCAGAGTAAGAGTTAAGACCTTAACCATTAGGCCAGAGTAAGAGTTAAGACCTTAACCAGTAGGCCAGGGTAAGAGTTAAGACCTTAACCAGTAGGCCAGAGTACGAGTCTAAGACCTTAGCTATTAGGCCAGAGTAAGAGTTAAGACCTTAACCTGTAGGCCAGAGTAAGAGTTAAGACCTTAACCATTAGGCCAGAGTAAGAGTTAAGACCTTAACCAGTAGGCCAGAGTAAGAGTTAAGACCTTAACCAGTAGGCCATAGTACGAGTCTAAGACCTTAACCATTAGGCCAGAGTTCGAGTGTAAGACCTTAGCTATTAGGCCAGAGTACGAGTCTAAGACCTTAGCTATTAGGCCAGAGTAAGAGTTAAGACCTTAGCTATTAGGCCAGAGTAAGAGTTAAGACCTTAGCTATTAGGCCAGAGTAAGAGTTAAGACCTTAACCTGTAGGCCATAGTACGAGTCTAAGACCTTAACCATTAGGCCAGAGTAAGAGTTAAGACCTTAACCATTAGGCCAGAGTACGAGTCTAAGACCTTAGCTATTAGGCCAGAGTAAGAGTTAAGACCATAACCAGTAGGCCAGAGTAAGAGTTAAGACCTTAACCAGTAGGCCATAGAACGAGTCTAAGACCATAGCTATTAGGCCAGAGTAAGAGTTAAGACCTTAACCATTAGGCCAGAGTACGAGTCTAAGACCTTAGCTATTAGGCCAGAGTAAGAGGTAAGACCTTAACCTGTAGGCCAGAGTAAGAGTTAAGACCTTAACCATTAGGCCAGGGTAAGAGTTAAGACCTTAACCAGTAGGCCAGGGTAAGAGTTAAGACCTTAACCAGTAGGCCAGAGTAAGAGTCTAAGACCTTAGCTATTAGGCCAGAGTACTAGTCTAGGACCTTAGCTATTAGGCCATAGTACGAGTCTAAGACCTTAGCTATTAGGCCAGAGTAAGAGTTAGGACCTTAACCAGTAGGCCAGAGTAAGAGTTAAGACCTTAACCATTAGGCCAGAGTACGAGTCTAAGACCTTAGCTATTAGGCCAGAGTAAGAGGTAAGACCTTAACCTGTAGGCCAGAGTAAGAGTTAAGACCTTAACCATTAGGCCAGAGTAAGAGTTAAGACCTTAACCAGTAGGCCAGGGTAAGAGTTAAGACCTTAACCAGTAGGCCAGAGTACGAGTCTAAGACCTTAGCTATTAGGCCAGAGTAAGAGTTAAGACCTTAACCTGTAGGCCAGAGTAAGAGTTAAGACCTTAACCATTAGGCCAGAGTAAGAGTTAAGACCTTAACCAGTAGGCCAGAGTAAGAGTTAAGACCTTAACCAGTAGGCCATAGTACGAGTCTAAGACCTTAACCATTAGGCCAGAGTTCGAGTGTAAGACCTTAGCTATTAGGCCAGAGTACGAGTCTAAGACCTTAGCTATTAGGCCAGAGTAAGAGTTAAGACCATAACCAGTAGGCCAGAGTAAGAGTTAAGACCTTAACCAGTAGGCCATAGAACGAGTGTAAGACCATAGCTATTAGGCCAGAGTAAGAGTTAAGACCTTAACCATTAGGCCAGAGTACGAGTCTAAGACCTTAGCTATTAGGCCAGAGTACTAGTCTAAGACCTTAGCTATTAGGCCATAGTACGAGTCTAAGACCTTAGCTATTAGGCCAGAGTAAGAGTTAGGACCTTAACCAGTAGGCCAGAGTAAGAGTTAAGACCTTAACCATTAGGCCAGAGTACGAGTCTAAGACCTTAGCTATTAGGCCAGAGTAAGAGGTAAGACCTTAACCTGTAGGCCAGAGTAAGAGTTAAGACCTTAACCATTAGGCCAGAGTAAGAGTTAAGACCTTAACCAGTAGGCCAGGGTAAGAGTTAAGACCTTAACCAGTAGGCCAGAGTACGAGTCTAAGACCTTAGCTATTAGGCCAGAGTAAGAGTTAAGACCTTAACCTGTAGGCCAGAGTAAGAGTTAAGACCTTAACCATTAGGCCAGAGTAAGAGTTAAGACCTTAACCAGTAGGCCAGAGTAAGAGTTAAGACCTTAACCAGTAGGCCATAGTACGAGTCTAAGACCTTAACCATTAGGCCAGAGTTCGAGTGTAAGACCTTAGCTATTAGGCCAGAGTACGAGTCTAAGACCTTAGCTATTAGGCCAGAGTAAGAGTTAAGACCTTAGCTATTAGGCCAGAGTAAGAGGTAAGACCTTAGCTATTAGGCCAGAGTAAGAGTTAAGACCTTAACCTGTAGGCCATAGTACGCGTCTAAGACCTTAACCATTAGGCCAGAGTAAGAGTTAAGACCTTAACCATTAGGCCAGAGTACGAGTCTAAGACCATAGCTATTAGGCCAGAGTAAGAGTTAAGACCTTAACCAGTAGGCCAGAGTACGAGTCTAAGACCTTAGCTATTAGGCCATAGTACGAGTCTAAGACCTTAGCTATTAGGCCAGAGTAAGAGTTAAGACCTTAACCTGTAGGCCAGAGTAAGAGTTAAGACCTTAACCATTAGGCCAGAGTAAGAGTTAAGACCTTAACCAGTAGGCCAGAGTAAGAGTTAAGACCTTAACCAGTAGGCCAGAGTACAAGTCTAAGACCTTAGCTATTAGGCCAGAGTAAGAGTTAAGACCTTAACCTGTAGGCCAGAGTAAGAGTTAAGACCTTAACCATTAGGCCAGAGTAAGAGTTAAGACCTTAACCAGTAGGCCAGAGTAAGAGTTAAGACCTTAACCAGTAGGCCATAGTACGGGTCTAAGACCTTAACCATTAGGCCAGAATTCGAGTGTAAGACCTTAGCTATTAGGCCAGAGTAAGAGTCTAAGACCTTAGCTATTAGGCCAGAGTAAGAGTTAAGACCTTAACCAGTAGGCCAGAATAAGAGTTAAGACCTTAACCAGTAGGCCATAGTACGAGTCTAAGACCTTAACCATTAGGCCAGAGTTCGAGTGTAAGACCTTAGCTATTAGGCCAGAGTACGAGTCTAAGACCTTAGCTATTAGGCCAGAGTAAGAGTTAAGACCTTAGCTATTAGGCCAGAGTAAGAGTTAAGACCTTAGCTATTAGGCCAGAGTAAGAGTTAAGACCTTAACCTGTAGGCCATAGTACGAGTCTAAGACCTTAACCATTAGGCCAGAGTAAGAGTTAAGACCTTAACCATTAGGCCAGAGTACGAGTCTAAGACCTTAGCTATTAGGCCAGAGTAAGAGTTAAGACCATAACCAGTAGGCCAGAGTAAGAGTTAAGACCTTAACCAGTAGGCCATAGAACGAGTCTAAGACCATAGCTATTAGGCCAGAGTAAGAGTTAAGACCTTAACCATTAGGCCAGAGTACGAGTCTAAGACCTTAGCTATTAGGCCAGAGTACTAGTCTAAGACCTTAGCTATTATGCCATAGTACGAGTCTAAGACCTTAGCTATTAGGCCAGAGTAAGAGTTAAGACCTTAACCAGTAGGCCAGAGTAAGAGTTAAGACCTTAACCATTAGGCCAGAGTACGAGTCTAAGACCTTAGCTATTAGGCCAGAGTAAGAGGTAAGACCTTAACCTGTAGGCCAGAGTAAGAGTTAAGACCTTAACCATTAGGCCAGAGTAAGAGTTAAGACCTTAACCAGTAGGCCAGGGTAAGAGTTAAGACCTTAACCAGTAGGCCAGAGTACGAGTCTAAGACCTTAGCTATTAGGCCAGAGTAAGAGTTAAGACCTTAACCATTAGGCCAGAGTAAGAGTTAAGACCTTAACCAGTAGGCCAGAGTAAGAGTTAAGACCTTAACCAGTAGGCCAGAGTACAAGTCTAAGACCTTAGCTATTAGGCCAGAGTAAGAGTTAAGACCTTAACCTGTACGCCAGAGTAAGAGTTAAGACCTTAACCATTAGGCCAGAGTAAGAGTTAAGACCTTAACCGGTAGGCTAGAGTAAGAGTTAAGACCTTAACCAGTAGGCCATAGTACGAGTCTAAGACCTTAACCATTAGGCCAGAGTTCGAGTGTAAGACCTTAGCTATTAGGCCAGAGTAAGAGTCTAAGACCTTAGCTATTAGGCCAGAGTAAGAGTTAAGACCTTAGCTTTTAGGCCAGAGTACGAGTCTAAGACCTTAGCTATTAGGCCATAGTACGAGTCTAAGACCTTAGCTATTAGGCCAGAGTAAGAGTTAAGACCTTAGCTATTAGGCCAGAGTAAGAGTTAAGACCTTAACCTGTTGGCCATAGTGAGAGTTAAGACCTTAACCTTTAGGCCAGAGTAAGAGTTAAGACCTTAACCAGTAGGCCAGAGTAAGAGTTAAGACCTTAACCAGTAGGCCAGAGTAAGAGTAAAGACCTTAGCTATTAGGCCAGAGTAAGAGTTAAGACCTAACCTGTAGGCCAGAGTAAGAGTTAAGACCTTAACCTGTAGGCCATAGTACGAGTCTAAGACCTTAACCATTAGGCCAGAGTACGAGTCTAAGCCCTTAGCTATTAGGCCAGAGTATGAGTTAAGACCTTAGCTTTTAGGCCAGAGTACGAGTCTAAGACCTTAGCTATTAGGCCATAGTACGAGTCTAAGACCTTAGCTATTAGGCCAGAGTAAGAGTTAAGACCTTAACCTGTTGGCCAGAGTAAGAGTTAAGACCTTAACCTTTAGGCCAGAGTAAGAGTTAAGACCTTAACCAGTACGCCAGAGTCAGAGTTAAGACCTTAACCAGTAGGCCAGAGTAAGAGTTAAGACCTTAACCATTAGGCCAGAGTACGAGTCTAAGAACTTAGCTATTAGGCCAGAGTAAGAGTTAAGACCTTAACCTGTAGGCCAGAGTAAGAGTTAAGACCTTAACCATTAGGCCAGAGTAAGAGTTAAGACCTTAACCAGTAGGCCAGGGTAAGAGTTAAGACCTTAACCAGTAGGCCAGAGTACGAGTCTAAGCCCTTAGCTATTAGGCCAGAGTACTAGTCTAAGACCTTAGCTATTAGGCCATAGTACAAGTCTAAGACCTTAGCTATTAGTCCTGAGTAAGAGTTAAGACCTTAACTAGTAGGCCAGAGTAAGAGTTAAGACGTTAACCATTAGGCCAGAGTACGAGTCTAAGACCTTAGCTATTAGGCCAGAGTACGAGTCTAAGACCTTAGCTATTAGGCCAGAGTAAGAGTTAAGACCTTAACCAGTAGGCCAGAGTAAGAGTTAAGACCTTAACCTGTAAGCCATAGTACGAGTCGAAGACCTTAGCTATTAGGCCAGAGTAAGAGTTAAGACCTTAACCTGTAGGCCAGAGTACGAGTTAAGACCTTAACCAGTAGGCTAGAGTATGAGTCTAAGACCTTAGCTATTAGGCCAGTCTAAGAGTTAAGACCTTAGCTATTAGGCCAGAGTAAGAGTTAAGACCTTAGCTATTAGGCCAGAGTAAGAGTTAAGACCTTAACCTGTAGGCCATAGTATGAGTCTAAGACCTTAGCTATTCGGCCAGAGTAAGAGTTAAGACCTTAACCATTAGGCCAGAGTATGAGTCTAAGACCTTAGCTATTAGGCCAGAGTAAGAGTTAAGACCTTAGCTATTAGGCCAGAGTAAGAGTTAAGACCTTAACCAGTAGGCCAGAGTACGAGTCTAAGACCTTAGCTATTAGGCCAGAGTAAGAGTTAAGACCTTAGCTATTAGGCCAGAGTAAGAGTTAAGACCTTAGCTTTTAGGCCAGAGTAAGAGTTAAGACCTTAACCTGTAGGCCATAGTTCGAGTCTAAGACCTTAACCATTAGGCCAGAGTAAGAGTTAAGACCTTAGCTATTAGGCCAGAGTAAGAGTTAAGACCATAACCAGTAGGCCAGAGAACGAGTCTAAGACCATAGCTATTAGGCCAGAGTAAGAGTTAAGACATTAACCATTAGGCCAGAGTACGAGTCTAAGACCTTAGCTATTAGGCCAGAGTACTAGTCTAAGACCTTAGCTATTAGGCCATAGTACGAGTCTAAGACCTTAGCTATTAGGCCAGAGTAAGAGTTAAGACCTTAACCAGTAGGCCAGAGTAAGAGTTAAGACCTTAACCATTAGGCCAGAGTACGAGTCTAAGACCTTAGCTATTAGGCCAGAGTAAGAGGTAAGACCTTAACCTGTAGGCCAGAGTAAGAGTTAAGACCTTAACCATTAGGCCAGAGTAAGAGTTAAGACTTTAACCAGTAGGCCAGGGTAAGAGTTAAGACCTTAACCAGTAGGCCAGAGTACGAGTCTAAGACCTTAGCTATTAGGCCAGAGTAAGAGGTAAGACCTTAACCTGTAGGCCAGAGTAAGAGTTAAGACCTTAACCATTAGGCCAGAGTAAGAGTTAAGACCTTAACCAGTAGGCCAGGGTAAGAGTTAAGACCTTAACCAGTAGGCCAGAGTACGAGTCTAAGACCTTAGCTATTAGGCCAGAGTAAGAGTTAAGACCTTAACCTGTAGGCCAGAGTAAGAGTTAAGACCTTAACCATTAGGCCAGAGTAAGAGTTAAGACCTTAACCATTAGGCCAGAGTACGAGTCTAAGACCTTAGCTATTAGGCCAGAGTAAGAGTTAAGACAATAACCAGTAGGCCAGAGTAAGAGTTAAGACCTTAACCAGTAGGCCATAGAACGAGTCTAAGACCATAGCTATTAGGCCAGAGTAAGAGTTAAGACCTTAACCATTAGGCCAGAGTACGAGTCTAAGACCTTAGCTATTAGGCCAGAGTACTAGTCTAAGACCTTAGCTATTAGGCCATAGTACGAGTCTAAGACCTTAGCTATTAGGCCAGAGTAAGAGTTAAGACCTTAGCTATTAGGCCAGAGTAAGAGTTAAGACTTTAACCAGTAGGCCAGAGTACGAGTCTAAGACCTTAGCTATTAGGCCAGAGTAAGAGTTAAGACCTTAGCTATTAGGCCAGAGTAAGAGTTAAGACCTTAACCTGTAGGCCAGAGTAAGAGTTAAGACCTTAACCATTAGGCCAGAGTAAGAGTTAAGACAATAACCAATAGGCCAGAGTAAGAGTTAAGACCTTAACCAGTAGGCCATAGAACGAGTCTAAGACCATAGCTATTAGGCCAGAGTAAGAGTTAAGACCTTAACCATTAGGCCAGAGTACGAGTCTAAGACCTTAGCTATTAGGCCAGAGTACTAGTCTAAGACCTTAGCTATTAGGCCATAGTACGAGTCTAAGACCTTAGCTATTAGGCCAGAGTAAGAGTTAAGACCTTAGCTATTAGGCCAGAGTAAGAGTTAAGACTTTAACCAGTAGGCCAGAGTACGAGTCTAAGACCTTAGCTATCAGGCCAGAGTAAGAGTTAAGACCTTAGCTATTAGGTCAGAGTAAGAGTTAAGACCTTAACCTGTAGGCCATAGTACGAGTCTAAGACCTTAACCATTAGGCCAGAGTAAGAGTTAAGACCTTAACCATTAGGCCAGAGTACGAGTCTAAGACCGTAGCTATTAGGCCAGAGTAAGAGTCAAGACCTTAGCTATTCGGCCAGAGTAAGAGTTAAGACCTTAACCTGTAGGCCATAGTACGAGTCTAAGACCTTAACCATTAGGCCAGAGTATGAGTCTAAGACCTTAGCTATTAGGCCAGAGTAAGAGTCTAAGACCTTAGCTATTAGGCCAGAGTAAGTGTTAAGACATTAACCATTAGGCCAGAGTGCGAGTCTAAGACCTTAGCTATTAGGCCAGAGTACGAGTCTAAGACCTTAGCTATTAGGCCAGAGTAAGAGTTAAGACCTTAACCAGTAGGCCAGTGTAAGAGTTAAGACCTTAACCTGTAAGCCATAGTACGAGTCTAAGACCTTAGCTATTAGGCCAGAGTAAGAGTTAAGACCTTAACCTGTAGGCCAGAGTAAGAGTTCAGACCTTAGCTATTAGGCCAGAGTAAGAGTTAAGACCTTAACCAGTAGGCCAGAGTATGAGTCTAAGACCCTAGCTATTAGGCCAGAGTAAGAGTTAAGACATTAACCAGTAGGCCAGAGTAAGAGTTAATACCTTAGCTATTAGGCCAGAGTAAGAGTTAAGACCTTAGCTATTAGGCCAGAGTAAGAGTTAAGACCTTACCAGTAGGCCAGAGTAAGAGTTAAGACCTTAACCAGTAGGCCAGAGTACGATTCTAAGACCTTAGCTATTAGGCCAGAGTAAGAGTTAAGACCTTAACCTGTAGGCCAGAGTAAGAGTTAAGACCTTAACCAGTAGGCTAGAGTATGAGTCTAAGACCTTAGCTATTAGGCCAGAGTAAGAGTTAAGACCTTAGCTATTAGGCCAGAGTAAGAGTTAAGACCTTAACCTGTAGGCCATAGTATGAGTCTAAGACCTTAGCTATTCAGCCAGAGTAAGAGTTAAGACCTTAACCTGTAGGCCATAGTACGAGTCTAAGACCTTAACCATTAGGCCAGAGTATGAGTCTAAGACCTTAGCTATTAAGCCAGAGTAAGAGTTAAGACCTTAGCTATAAGGCCAGAGTAAGAGTTAAGACCTTAACCTGTAGGCCATAGTATGAGTCTAAGACCTTAGCTATTAGGCCAGAGTAAGAGTTAAGACCTTAACCTGCAGGCCATAGTACGAGTCTAAGACCTTAGCTATTAGGCCAGAGTAAGAGTTAAGACCTAAGCTTTAAGGCCAGAGTACGAGTCTAAGACCTTAGCTATTAGGCCATAGTATGAGTCTAAGACCTTAGCTATTAGGCCAGAGTAAGAGTTAAGACCTTAGCTATTAGGCCAGAGTAAGAGTTAAGACCTTAACCAGTAGGCCAGAGTAAGAGTTAAGACCTTAGCTATTAGGCCAGAGTACGAGTTCAGACCTTAACCAGTAGGCCAGAGTAAGAGTTAAGACCTTAACCAGTAGGCCAGAGTTAGAGTTAAGACCTTAACCATTAGGCCAGAGTACGAGTCTAAGACCTTAGCTATTAGGCCAGAGTAAGAGGTAAGACCTTAACCTGTAGGCCAGAGTAAGAGTTAAGACCTTAACCATTAGGCCAGAGTAAGAGTTAAGACCTTAACCAGTAGGCCAGGGTAAGAGTTAAGACCTTAACCAGTAGGCCAGAGTAAGAGTCTAAGACCTTACCTATTAGGCCAGAGTAAGAGTTAAGACCTTAACCTGTAGGCCAGAGTAAGAGTTAAGACCTTAACCATTAGGCCAGAGTAAGAGTTAAGACCTTAACCAGTAGGCCAGAGTAAGAGTTAAGACCTTAACCATTAGGCCAGAGTAAGAGTTAAGACCTTAACCAGTAGGCCATAGTACGAGTCTAAGACCTTAACAATTAGGCCAGAGTTCGAGTCTAAGACCTTAGCTATTAGGCCAGAGTACGAGTCTAAGACCTTAGCTATTAGGCCAGAGTAAGAGGTAAGACCTTAGCTATTGGGCCAGAGTAAGAGTTAAGACCTTAACCTGTAGGCCATAGTACGAGTCTAAGACCTTAACCAGTAGGCCAGAGTAAGAGTTAAGACCTTAACCATTAGGCCAGAGTACGAGTCTAAGACCTTAGCTATTAGGCCAGAGTAAGAGGTAAGACCTTAACCTGTAGGCCAGAGTAAGAGTTAAGACCTTAACCATTAGGCCAGAGTAAGAGTTAAGACCTTAACCAGTAGGCCAGGGTAAGAGTTAAGACCTTAACCAGTAGGCCAGAGTAAGAGTTAAGATCTTAACCAGTAGGCCAGAGTAAGAGTTAAGACCTTAACCAGTAGGCCAGAGTAAGAGTTAAGACCTTAACCAGTAGGCCAGAGTACGAGTCTAAGACCTTAGCTATTAGGCCAGAGTAAGAGTTAAGACCTTAACCTGCAGGCCATAGTACGAGTCTAAGACCTTAACCATTAGGCCAGAGTATGAGTCTAAGACCTTAGCTATTAGGCCAGAGTAAGAGTTAAGACCTAAGCTTTAAGGCCAGAGTACGAGTCTAAGACCTTAGCTATTAGGCCATAGTATGAGTCTAAGACCTTAGCTATTAGGCCAGAGTAAGAGTTAAGACCTTAACCAGTAGGCCAGAGTAAGAGTTAAGACCTTAGCTATTAGGCCAGAGTACGAGTTCAGACCTTAACCAGTAGGCCAGAGTAAGAGTTAAGACCTTAACCAGTAGGCCAGAGTTAGAGTTAAGACCTTAACCATTAGGCCAGAGTACGAGTCTAAGACCTTAGCTATTAGGCCAGAGTAAGAGGTAAGACCTTAACCTGTAGGCCAGAGTAAGAGTTAAGACCTTAACCATTAGGCCAGAGTAAGAGTTAAGACCTTAACCAGTAGGCCAGGGTAAGAGTTAAGACCTTAACCAGTAGGCCAGAGTAAGAGTCTAAGACCTTACCTATTAGGCCAGAGTAAGAGTTAAGACCTTAACCTGTAGGCCAGAGTAAGAGTTAAGACCTTAACCATTAGGCCAGAGTAAGAGTTAAGACCTTAACCAGTAGGCCAGAGTAAGAGTTAAGACCTTAACCAGTAGGCCAGAGTAAGAGTTAAGACCTTAACCAGTAGGCCAGAGTAAGAGTTAAGACTTTAGCTTTTAGGCCAGAGTTAGAGTTAAGACCTTAACCATTAGGCCAGAGTAAGAGTTAAGACCTTAACCAGTAGGCCAGAGTAAGAGTTAAGACCTTAACCAGTAGGCCATAGTACGAGTCTAAGACCTTAACCATTAGGCCAGAGTTCGAGTGTAAGACCTTAGCTATTAGGCCAGAGTACGAGTCTAAGACCTTAGCTATTAGGCCAGAGTAAGAGTTAAGACCTTAGCTATTAGGCCAGAGTAAGAGGTAAGACCTTAGCTATTAGGCCAGAGTAAGAGTTAAGACCTTAACCTGTAGGCCATAGTACGAGTCTAAGACCTTAACCATTAGGCCAGAGTAAGAGTCAAGACCTTAACCATTAGGCCAGAGTACGAGTCTAAGACCTTAGCTATTAGGCCAGAGTAAGAGTTAAGACCTTAACCATTAGGCCAGAGTAAGAGTTAAGACCTTAACCAGTAGGCCAGGGTAAGAGTTAAGACCTTAACCAGTAGGCCAGAGTACGAGTCTAAGACCTTAGCTATTAGGCCAGAGTAAGAGTTAAGACCTTAGCTATTAGGCCAGAGTAAGAGTTAAGACCTTAACCAGTAGGCCAGAGTAAGAGTTAAGACCTTAACCAGTAGGCCAGAGTAAGAGTTAAGACCTTAACCAGTAGGCCAGGGTAAGAGTTAAGACCTTAACCAGTAGGCCAGAGTAAGAGTTAAGATCTTAACCAGTAGGCCAGAGTAAGAGTTAAGACCTTAACCAGTAGGCCAGAGTAAGAGTTAAGACCTTAACCAGTAGGCCAGAGTACGAGTCTAAGACCTTAGCTATTAGGCCAGAGTAAGAGTTAAGACCTTAACCTGTAGGCCAGAGTACGAGTCTAAGACCTTAACCATTAGGCCAGAGTAAGAGTTAAGACCTTAACCATTAGGCCAGAGTACGAGTCTAAGACCGTAGCTATTAGGCCAGAGTAAGAGTCAAGACCTTAGCTATTAGGCCAGAGTAAGAGTTAAGACCTTAACCTGTAGGCCATAGTACGAGTCTAAGACCTTAACCATTAGGCCAGAGTATGAGTCTAAGACCTTAGCTATTAGGCCAGAGTAAGAGTCTAAGACCTTAGCTATTAGGCCAGAGTAAGTGTTAAGACATTAACCATTAGGCCAGAGTGCGAGTCTAAGACCTTAGCTATTAGGCCAGAGTACGAGTCTAAGACCTTAGCTATTAGGCCAGAGTAAGAGTTAAGACCTTAACCAGTAGGCCAGTGTAAGAGTTAAGACCTTAACCTGTAAGCCATAGTACGAGTCTAAGACCTTAGCTATTAGGCCAGAGTAAGAGTTAAGACCTTAACCAGTAGGCCAGAGTATGAGTCTAAGACCCTAGCTATTAGGCCAGAGTAAGAGTTAAGTGTCAAGAATTCCTGTCATACAAGGGAAACACGCCCTTATGTAAACAGGAGAGCTGTTACATAACTCAAGGGAAACACGCCCTTATGTAAACAGGAGAGCTGTTACATAACTCAAGGGAAACACGCCCTTATGTAAACAGGAGAGCTGTTACATAACTCAAGGGAAACACGCCCTTATGTAAACAGGAGAGCTGTTACATAACTCAAGGAAAACACGCCCTATAAAGGGAGGAACCGGGAGGTACAAGGCTGTCGGATATTGTGTTTACACCGACGTACCTGCTTCGTGAAGAGCAGTGTTCCGGAGTGGTGCTCCAGTAAGGCAAGAACGGAGGTAGGTCGAGTCGTTACTCCCTGGGCCGTGTCTTGCCCCATCGTCACCTGTGAAGGACCCGGAAGCTCTACCGGTCAACCATTGAGCTTCGCTTTTTGACTCGGCTGAGTCCAAGCGCAGTGGCGCTTTTGCTGGTTGGAGTCGTAACTCCCAGCCTGACCAGAGACACAGGGACTGCCAGCTGTAACGCACACCAGGAGGTGTTTGCCGCGTTACAGACTCGGAAGTCCACAGGATCGATCGAGCGGCTGCTCTCGGTTCAGTCTTCTTGCTTGTGATTGGGGTATCGGTGACGCATCACCAGGAGGTGACTCCGCGTCCCGGTGCAGTCTGAGGAAGAGGTTGAGCGGCTGCTCCCTTCAGGTAGAGACCCCGGCTGGGTGTTTCCCTGACTCCTCGATTCTCCCCAACACTCTTCGTGCCCCTCACAGCCTACCGATTGGCATTGTCGGCCATTTCATTTCTGCCCTCTGTTGGCATACGCCGGGATCGGCGTATATGCAGAGGACGGTTAGGACCATCCGTGCTGTGGGCTGGTAACGTACTTAGCCTGGAGGATTCCAGTGACTATAACTTTTGTTTGTTCTTTGTATTTTATTTGCCTTCATTAAAAGAACTAACCCTTCACAAGTGGTTGTGTCCTCATTGTCGTGTCTGTTAAACGATCCTGAGACGTTCAGGGCGTTACATTAAGACATTAACCAGTAGGCCAGAGTAAGAGTTAATACCTTAGCTATTAGGCCAGAGTAAGAGTTAAGACCTTAGCTATTAGGCCAGAGTAAGAGTTAAGACCTTACCAGTAGGCCAGAGTAAGAGTTAAGACCTTAACCAGTAGGCCAGAGTACGATTCTAAGACCTTAGCTATTAGGCCAGAGTAAGAGTTAAGACCTTAACCTGTAGGCCAGAGTTAGAGTTAAGACCTTAACCAGTAGGCTAGAGTATGAGTCTAAGACCTTAGCTATTAGGCCAGAGTAAGAGTTAAGACCTTAGCTATTAGGCCAGAGTAAGAGTTAAGACCTTAACCTGTAGGCCATAGTATGAGTCTAAGACCTTAGCTATTCAGCCAGAGTAAGAGTTAAGACCTTAACCTGTAGGCCATAGTACGAGTCTAAGACCTTAACCATTAGGCCAGAGTATGAGTCTAAGACCTTAGCTATTAAGCCAGAGTAAGAGTTAAGACCTTAGCTATAAGGCCAGAGTAAGAGTTAAGACCTTAACCTGTAGGCCATAGTATGAGTCTAAGACCTTAGCTATTAGGCCAGAGTAAGAGTTAAGACCTTAACCTGCAGGCCATAGTACGAGTCTAAGACCTTAACCATTAGGCCAGAGTATGAGTCTAAGACCTTAGCTATTAGGCCAGAGTAAGAGTTAAGACCTAAGCTTTAAGGCCAGAGTACGAGTCTAAGACCTTAGCTATTAGGCCATAGTATGAGTCTAAGACCTTAGCTATTAGGCCAGAGTAAGAGTTAAGACCTTAGCTATTAGGCCAGAGTAAGAGTTAAGACCTTAACCAGTAGGCCAGAGTAAGAGTTAAGACCTTAGCTATTAGGCCAGAGTACGAGTTCAGACCTTAACCAGTAGGCCAGAGTAAGAGTTAAGACCTTAACCAGTAGGCCAGAGTTAGAGTTAAGACCTTAACCATTAGGCCAGAGTACGAGTCTAAGACCTTAGCTATTAGGCCAGAGTAAGAGGTAAGACCTTAACCTGTAGGCCAGAGTAAGAGTTAAGACCTTAACCATTAGGCCAGAGTAAGAGTTAAGACCTTAACCAGTAGGCCAGGGTAAGAGTTAAGACCTTAACCAGTAGGCCAGAGTAAGAGTCTAAGACCTTACCTATTAGGCCAGAGTAAGAGTTAAGACCTTAACCTGTAGGCCAGAGTAAGAGTTAAGACCTTAACCATTAGGCCAGAGTAAGAGTTAAGACCTTAACCAGTAGGCCAGAGTAAGAGTTAAGACCTTAACCAGTAGGCCAGAGTAAGAGTTAAGACCTTAACCAGTAGGCCAGAGTAAGAGTTAAGACTTTAGCTTTTAGGCCAGAGTTAGAGTTAAGACCTTAACCTGTAGGCCAGAGTAAGAGTTAAGACCTTAACCATTAGGCCAGAGTAAGAGTTAAGACCTTAACCAGTAGGCCAGAGTAAGAGTTAAGACCTTAACCAGTAGGCCATAGTACGAGTCTAAGACCTTAACCATTAGGCCAGAGTTCGAGTGTAAGACCTTAGCTATTAGGCCAGAGTACGAGTCTAAGACCTTAGCTATTAGGCCAGAGTAAGAGTTAAGACCTTAGCTATTAGGCCAGAGTAAGAGGTAAGACCTTAGCTATTAGGCCAGAGTAAGAGTTAAGACCTTAACCTGTAGGCCATAGTACGAGTCTAAGACCTTAACCATTAGGCCAGAGTAAGAGTCAAGACCTTAACCATTAGGCCAGAGTACGAGTCTAAGACCTTAGCTATTAGGCCAGAGTAAGAGTTAAGACCTTAACCATTAGGCCAGAGTAAGAGTTAAGACCTTAACCAGTAGGCCAGGGTAAGAGTTAAGACCTTAACCAGTAGGCCAGAGTACGAGTCTAAGACCTTAGCTATTAGGCCAGAGTAAGAGTTAAGACCTTAACCTGTAGGCCAGAGTAAGAGTTAAGACCTTAACCAGTAGGCTAGAGTATGAGTCTAAGACCTTAGCTATTAGGCCAGAGTAAGAGTTAAGACCTTAGCTATTAGGCCAGAGTAAGAGTTAAGACCTTAACCTGTAGGCCATAGTATGAGTCTAAGACCTTAGCTATTCGGCCAGAGTAAGAGTTAAGACCTTAACCTGTAGGCCATAGTACGAGTCTAAGACCTTAACCATTAGGCCAGAGTATGAGTCTAAGACCTTAGCTATTAAGCCAGAGTAAGAGTTAAGACCTTAGCTATAAGGCCAGAGTAAGAGTTAAGACCTTAACCTGTAGGCCATAGTATGAGTCTAAGACCTTAGCTATTAGGCCAGAGTAAGAGTTAAGACCTTAACCTGCAGGCCATAGTACGAGTCTAAGACCTTAACCATTAGGCCAGAGTATGAGTCTAAGACCTTAGCTATTAGGCCAGAGTAAGAGTTAAGACCTAAGCTATTAGGCCAGAGTAAGAGTTAAGACCTTAACCAGTAGGCCAGAGTAAGAGTTAAGACCTTAGCTATTAGGCCAGAGTACGAGTTCAGACCTTAACCAGTAGGCCAGAGTAAGAGTTAAGACCTTAACCAGTAGGCCAGAGTTAGAGTTAAGACCTTAACCAGTAGGCCAGAGTAAGAGTTAAGACCTTAACCATTAGGCCAGAGTACGAGTCTAAGACCTTAGCTATTAGGCCAGAGTAAGAGGTAAGAACGTAACCTGTAGGCCAGAGTAAGAGTTAAGACCTTAACCATTAGGCCAGAGTAAGAGTTAAGACCTTAACCAGTAGGCCAGGGTAAGAGTTAAGACCTTAACCAGTAGGCCAGAGTACGAGTCTAAGACCTTAGCTATTAGGCCAGAGTAAGAGTTAAGACCTTACCTATCAGGCCAGAGTAAGAGTTAAGACCTTAACCAGTAGGCCAGAGTAAGAGTTAAGACCTTAGCTATTAGGCCACAGTAAGAGTTAAGACCTTAACCAGTAGGCCAGAGTAAGAGTTAAGACCTTAACCAGTAGGCCAGAGTACGAGTCTAAGACCTTAGCTATTAGGCCAGAGTAAGAGGTAAGACCTTAACCTGTAGGCCAGAGTAAGAGTTAAGACCTTAACCATTAGGCCAGAGTAAGAGTTAAGACCTTAACCAGTAGGCCAGGGTAAGAGTTAAGACCTTAACCATTAGGCCAGAGTACGAGTCTAAGACCTTAGCTATTAGGCCAGAGTAAGAGTTAAGACCTTAACCTGTAGGCCAGAGTAAGAGTTAAGACCTTAACCATTAGGCCAGAGTAAGAGTTAAGACCTTAACCAGTAGGCCAGAGTAAGAGTTAAGACCTTAACCAGTAGGCCATAGTACGAGTCTAAGACCTTAACCATTAGGCCAGAGTTCGAGTGTAAGACCTTAGCTATTAGGCCAGAGTACGAGTCTAAGACCTTAGCTATTAGGCCAGAGTAAGAGTTAAGACCTTAGCTATTAGGCCAGAGTAAGAGTTAAGACCTTAGCTATTAGGCCAGAGTAAGAGTTAAGACCTTAACCTGTAGGCCATAGTACGAGTCTAAGACCTTAACCATTAGGCCAGAGTAAGAGTTAAGACCTTAACCATTAGGCCAGAGTACGAGTCTAAGACCTTAGCTATTAGGCCAGAGTAAGAGTTAAGACCATAACCAGTAGGCCAGAGTAAGAGTTAAGACCTTAACCAGTAGGCCATAGAACGAGTCTAAGACCATAGCTATTAGGCCAGAGTAAGAGTTAAGACCTTAACCATTAGGCCAGAGTACGAGTCTAAGACCTTAGCTATTAGGCCAGAGTAAGAGGTAAGACCTTAACCTGTAGGCCAGAGTAAGAGTTAAGACCTTAACCATTAGGCCAGAGTAAGAGTTAAGACCTTAACCAGTAGGCCAGGGTAAGAGTTAAGACCTTAACCAGTAGGCCAGAGTAAGAGTCTAAGACCTTAGCTATTAGGCCAGAGTACTAGTCTAGGACCTTAGCTATTAGGCCATAGTACGAGTCTAAGACCTTAGCTATTAGGCCAGAGTAAGAGTTAAGACCTTAACCAGTAGGCCAGAGTAAGAGTTAAGACCTTAACCATTAGGCCAGAGTACGAGTCTAAGACCTTAGCTATTAGGCCAGAGTAAGAGGTAAGACCTTAACCTGTAGGCCAGAGTAAGAGTTAAGACCTTAACCATTAGGCCAGAGTAAGAGTTAAGACCTTAACCAGTAGGCCGGGGTAAGAGTTAAGACCTTAACCAGTAGGCCAGAGTACGAGTCTAAGACCTTAGCTATTAGGCCAGAGTAAGAGTTAAGACCTTAACCTGTAGGCCAGAGTAAGAGTTAAGACCTTAACCATTAGGCCAGAGTAAGAGTTAAGACCTTAACCAGTAGGCCAGAGGAAGAGTTAAGACCTTAACCAGTAGGCCAGAGTACAAGTCTAAGACCTTAGCTATTAGGCCAGAGTAAGA
This sequence comes from Triturus cristatus, assembly GCF_964204655.1. Lineage (NCBI taxonomy): Eukaryota > Metazoa > Chordata > Amphibia > Caudata > Salamandridae > Triturus > Triturus cristatus. The sequence goes on along the minus strand of NW_028188126.1, from coordinate 34,134 downwards.
GTTAAGACCTTAACATGTAGGCCAGAGTAAGAGTTAAGACCTTAACCATTAGGCCAGAGTAAGAGTTAAGACCTTAACCAGTAGGCCAGAGTAAGAGTTAAGACCTTAACCAGTAGGCCATAGTACGAGTCTAAGACCTTAACCTTTAGGCCAGAGTTCGAGTGTAAGGCCTTAGCTATTAGGCCAGAGTACGAGTCTAAGACCTTAGCTATTAAGCCAGAGTAAGAGTTAAGACCTTAGCTATTAGGCCAGAGTAAGAGGTAAGACCTTAGCTATTAGGCCAGAGTAAGAGTTAAGACCTTAACCTGTAGGCCATAGTACGAGTCTAAGACCTTAACCATTAGGCCAGAGTAAGAGTTAAGACCTTAACCATTAGGCCAGAGTACGAGTCTAAGACCTTAGCTATTAGGCCAGAGTAAGAGTTAAGACCATAACCAGTAGGCCAGAGTAAGAGTTAAGACCTTAACCAGTAGGCCATAGAACGAGTGTAAGACCATAGCTATTAGGCCAGAGTAAGAGTTAAGACCTTAACCATTAGGCCAGAGTACGAGTCTAAGACCTTAGCTATTAGGCCAGAGTAAGAGTTAAGACCTTAACCTGTAGGCCAGAGTAAGAGTTAAGACCTTAACCATTAGGCCAGAGTAAGAGTTAAGACCTTAACCAGTAGGCCAGAGTAAGAGTTAAGACCTTAACCAGTAGGCCATAGTACGAGTCTAAGACCTTAACCATTAGGCCAGAGTTCGAGTGTAAGACCTTAGCTATTAGGCCAGAGTACGAGTCTAAGACCTTAGCTATTAGGCCAGAGTAAGAGTTAAGACCTTAGCTATTAGGCCAGAGTAAGAGTTAAGACCTTAGCTATTAGGCCAGAGTAAGAGTTAAGACCTTAACCTGTAGGCCATAGTACGAGTCTAAGACCTTAACCATTAGGCCAGAGTAAGAGTTAAGACCTTAACCATTAGGCCAGAGTACGAGTCTAAGACCTTAGCTATTAGGCCAGAGTAAGAGTTAAGACCATAACCAGTAGGCCAGAGTAAGAGTTAAGACCTTAACCAGTAGGCCATAGAACGAGTCTAAGACCATAGCTATTAGGCCAGAGTAAGAGTTAAGACCTTAACCATTAGGCCAGAGTACGAGTCTAAGACCTTAGCTATTAGGCCAGAGTAAGAGGTAAGACCTTAACCTGTAGGCCAGAGTAAGAGTTAAGACCTTAACCATTAGGCCAGAGTAAGAGTTAAGACCTTAACCAGTAGGCCAGGGTAAGAGTTAAGACCTTAACCAGTAGGCCAGAGTAAGAGTCTAAGACCTTAGCTATTAGGCCAGAGTACTAGTCTAGGACCTTAGCTATTAGGCCATAGTACGAGTCTAAGACCTTAGCTATTAGGCCAGAGTAAGAGTTAAGACCTTAACCAGTAGGCCAGAGTAAGAGTTAAGACCTTAACCATTAGGCCAGAGTACGAGTCTAAGACCTTAGCTATTAGGCCAGAGTAAGAGGTAAGACCTTAACCTGTAGGCCAGAGTAAGAGTTAAGACCTTAACCATTAGGCCAGAGTAAGAGTTAAGACCTTAACCAGTAGGCCAGGGTAAGAGTTAAGACCTTAACCAGTAGGCCAGAGTACGAGTCTAAGACCTTAGCTATTAGGCCAGAGTAAGAGTTAAGACCTTAACCTGTAGGCCAGAGTAAGAGTTAAGACCTTAACCATTAGGCCAGAGTAAGAGTTAAGACCTTAACCAGTAGGCCAGAGGAAGAGTTAAGACCTTAACCAGTAGGCCAGAGTACAAGTCTAAGACCTTAGCTATTAGGCCAGAGTAAGAGTTAAGACCTTAACATGTAGGCCAGAGTAAGAGTTAAGACCTTAACCATTAGGCCAGAGTAAGAGTTAAGACCTTAACCAGTAGGCCAGAGTAAGAGTTAAGACCTTAACCAGTAGGCCATAGTACGAGTCTAAGACCTTAACCATTAGGCCAGAGTTCGAGTGTAAGGCCTTAGCTATTAGGCCAGAGTACGAGTCTAAGACCTTAGCTATTAAGCCAGAGTAAGAGTTAAGACCTTAGCTATTAGGCCAGAGTAAGAGGTAAGACCTTAGCTATTAGGCCAGAGTAAGAGTTAAGACCTTAACCTGTAGGCCATAGTACGAGTCTAAGACCTTAACCATTAGGCCAGAGTAAGAGTTAAGACCTTAACCATTAGGCCAGAGTACGAGTCTAAGACCTTAGCTATTAGGCCAGAGTAAGAGTTAAGACCATAACCAGTAGGCCAGAGTAAGAGTTAAGACCTTAACCAGTAGGCCATAGAACGAGTGTAAGACCATAGCTATTAGGCCAGAGTAAGAGTTAAGACCTTAACCATTAGGCCAGAGTACGAGTCTAAGACCTTAGCTATTAGGCCAGAGTACTAGTCTAAGACCTTAGCTATTAGGCCATAGTACGAGTCTAAGACCTTAGCTATTAGGCCAGAGTAAGAGTTAGGACCTTAACCAGTAGGCCAGAGTAAGAGTTAAGACCTTAACCATTAGGCCAGAGTACGAGTCTAAGACCTTAGCTATTAGGCCAGAGTAAGAGGTAAGACCTTAACCTGTAGGCCAGAGTAAGAGTTAAGACCTTAACCATTAGGCCAGAGTAAGAGTTAAGACCTTAACCAGTAGGCCAGGGTAAGAGTTAAGACCTTAACCAGTAGGCCAGAGTACGAGTCTAAGACCTTAGCTATTAGGCCAGAGTAAGAGTTAAGACCTTAACCTGTAGGCCAGAGTAAGAGTTAAGACCTTAACCATTAGGCCAGAGTAAGAGTTAAGACCTTAACCAGTAGGCCAGAGTAAGAGTTAAGACCTTAACCAGTAGGCCATAGTACGAGTCTAAGACCTTAACCATTAGGCCAGAGTTCGAGTGTAAGACCTTAGCTATTAGGCCAGAGTACGAGTCTAAGACCTTAGCTATTAGGCCAGAGTAAGAGTTAAGACCTTAGCTATTAGGCCAGAGTAAAAGGTAAGACCTTAGCTATTAGGCCAGAGTAAGAGTTAAGACCTTAACCTGTAGGCCATAGTACGAGTCTAAGACCTTAACCATTAGGCCAGAGTAAGAGTTAAGACCTTAACCATTAGGCCAGAGTACGTGTCTAAGACCATAGCTATTAGGCCAGAGTAAGAGTTAAGACCTTAACCAGTAGGCCAGAGTACGAGTCTAAGACCTTAGCTATTAGGCCATAGTACGAGTCTAAGACCTTAGCTATTAGGCCAGAGTAAGAGTTAAGACCTTAACCTGTAGGCCAGAGTAAGAGTTAAGACCTTAACCATTAGGCCAGAGTAAGAGTTAAGACCTTAACCAGTAGGCCAGAGTAAGAGTTAAGACCTTAACCAGTAGGCCAGAGTACAAGTCTAAGACCTTAGCTATTAGGCCAGAGTAAGAGTTAAGACCTTAACCTGTAGGCCAGAGTAAGAGTTAAGACCTTAACCATTAGGCCAGAGTAAGAGTTAAGACCTTAACCAGTAGGCCAGAGTAAGAGTTAAGACCTTAACCAGTAGGCCATAGTACGAGTCTAAGACCTTAACCATTAGGCCAGAATTCGAGTGTAAGACCTTAGCTATTAGGCCAGAGTAAGAGTCTAAGACCTTAGCTATTAGGCCAGAGTAAGAGTTAAGACCTTAACCAGTAGGCCAGAATAAGAGTTAAGACCTTAACCAGTAGGCCTTAGTACGAGTCTAAGACCTTAACCATTAGGCCAGAGTTCGAGTGTAAGACCTTAGCTATTAGGCCAGAGTACGAGTCTAAGACCTTAGCTATTAGGCCAGAGTAAGAGTTAAGACCTTAGCTATTAGGCCAGAGTAAGAGTTAAGACCTTAGCTATTAGGCCAGAGTAAGAGTTAAGACCTTAACCTGTAGGCCATAGTACGAGTCTAAGACCTTAACCATTAGGCCAGAGTAAGAGTTAAGACCTTAACCATTAGGCCAGAGTACGAGTCTAAGACCTTAGCTATTAGGCCAGAGTAAGAGTTAAGACCATAACCAGTAGGCCAGAGTAAGAGTTAAGACCTTAACCAGTAGGCCATAGAACGAGTCTAAGACCATAGCTATTAGGCCAGAGTAAGAGTTAAGACCTTAACCATTAGGCCAGAGTACGAGTCTAAGACCTTAGCTATTAGGCCAGAGTACTAGTCTAAGACCTTAGCTATTATGCCATAGTACGAGTCTAAGACCTTAGCTATTAGGCCAGAGTAAGAGTTAAGACCTTAACCAGTAGGCCAGAGTAAGAGTTAAGACCTTAACCATTAGGCCAGAGTACGAGTCTAAGACCTTAGCTATTAGGCCAGAGTAAGAGGTAAGACCTTAACCTGTAGGCCAGAGTAAGAGTTAAGACCTTAACCATTAGGCCAGAGTAAGAGTTAAGACCTTAACCAGTAGGCCAGGGTAACAGTTAAGACCTTAACCAGTAGGCCAGAGTACGAGTCTAAGACCTTAGCTATTAGGCCAGAGTAAGAGTTAAGACCTTAACCATTAGGCCAGAGTAAGAGTTAAGACCTTAACCAGTAGGCCAGAGTAAGAGTTAAGACCTTAACCAGTAGGCCAGAGTACAAGTCTAAGACCTTAGCTATTAGGCCAGAGTAAGAGTTAAGACCTTAACCTGTAGGCCAGAGTAAGAGTTAAGACCTTAACCATTAGGCCAGAGTAAGAGTTAAGACCTTAACCGGTAGGCCAGAGTAAGAGTTAAGACCTTAACCAGTAGGCCATAGTACGAGTCTAAGACCTTAACCATTAGGCCAGAGTTCGAGTGTAAGACCTTAGCTATTAGGCCAGAGTAAGAGTCTAAGACCTTAGCTATTAGGCCAGAGTAAGAGTTAAGACCTTAGCTTTTAGGCCAGAGTACGAGTCTAAGACCTTAGCTATTAGGCCATAGTACGAGTCTAAGACCTTAGCTATTAGGCCAGAGTAAGAGTTAAGACCTTAGCTATTAGGCCAGAGTAAGAGTTAAGACCTTAACCTGTTGGCCAGAGTGAGAGTTAAGACCTTAACCTTTAGGCCAGAGTAAGAGTTAAGACCTTAACCAGTAGGCCAGAGTAAGAGTTAAGACCTTAACCAGTAGGCCAGAGTAAGAGTAAAGACCTTAGCTATTAGGCCAGAGTAAGAGTTAAGACCTAACCTGTAGGCCAGAGTAAGAGTTAAGACCTTAACCTGTAGGCCATAGTACGAGTCTAAGACCTTAACCATTAGGCCAGAGTACGAGTCTAAGCCCTTAGCTATTAGGCCAGAGTATGAGTTAAGACCTTAGCTTTTAGGCCAGAGTACGAGTCTAAGACCTTAGCTATTAGGCCATAGTACGAGTCTAAGACCTTAGCTATTAGGCCAGAGTAAGAGTTAAGACCTTAACCTGTTGGCCAGAGTAAGAGTTAAGACCTTAACCTTTAGGCCAGAGTAAGAGTTAAGACCTTAACCAGTACGCCAGAGTCAGAGTTAAGACCTTAACCAGTAGGCCAGAGTAAGAGTTAAGACCTTAACCATTAGGCCAGAGTACGAGTCTAAGAACTTAGCTATTAGGCCAGAGTAAGAGTTAAGACCTTAACCTGTAGGCCAGAGTAAGAGTTAAGACCTTAACCATTAGGCCAGAGTAAGAGTTAAGACCTTAACCAGTAGGCCAGGGTAAGAGTTAAGACCTTAACCAGTAGGCCAGAGTACGAGTCTAAGCCCTTAGCTATTAGGCCAGAGTACTAGTCTAAGACCTTAGCTATTAGGCCATAGTACAAGTCTAAGACCTTAGCTATTAGTCCTGAGTAAGAGTTAAGACCTTAACTAGTAGGCCAGAGTAAGAGTTAAGACGTTAACCATTAGGCCAGAGTACGAGTCTAAGACCTTAGCTATTAGGCCAGAGTACGAGTCTAAGACCTTAGCTATTAGGCCAGAGTAAGAGTTAAGACCTTAACCAGTAGGCCAGAGTGAGAGTTAAGACCTTAACCTGTAAGCCATAGTACGAGTCGAAGACCTTAGCTATTAGGCCAGAGTAAGAGTTAAGACCTTAACCTGTAGGCCAGAGTACGAGTTAAGACCTTAACCAGTAGGCTAGAGTATGAGTCTAAGACCTTAGCTATTAGGCCAGTCTAAGAGTTAAGACCTTAGCTATTAGGCCAGAGTAAGAGTTAAGACCTTAGCTATTAGGCCAGGGTAAGAGTTAAGACCTTAACCTGTAGGCCATAGTATGAGTCTAAGACCTTAGCTATTCGGCCAGAGTAAGAGTTAAGACCTTAACCATTAGGCCAGAGTATGAGTCTAAGACCTTAGCTATTAGGCCAGAGTAAGAGTTAAGACCTTAGCTATTAGGCCAGAGTAAGAGTTAAGACCTGAACCAGTAGGCCAGAGTACGAGTCTAAGACCTTAGCTATTAGGCCAGAGTAAGAGTTAAGACCTTAGCTACTAGGCCAGAGTAAGAGTTAAGACCTTAGCTTTTAGGCCAGAGTAAGAGTTAAGACCTTAACCTGTAGGCCATAGTTCGAGTCTAAGACCTTAACCATTAGGCCAGAGTAAGAGTTAAGACCTTAGCTATTAGGCCAGAGTAAGAGTTAAGACCATAACCAGTAGGCCAGAGTAAGAGTTAGGACCTAAACCAGTAGGCCATAGAACGAGTCTAAGACCATAGCTATTAGGCCAGAGTAAGAGTTAAGACATTAACCATTAGGCCAGAGTACGAGTCTAAGACCTTAGCTATTAGGCCAGAGTACTAGTCTAAGACCTTAGCTATTAGGCCATAGTACGAGTCTAAGACCTTAGCTATTAGGCCAGAGTAAGAGTTAAGACCTTAACCAGTAGGCCAGAGTAAGAGTTAAGACCTTAACCATTAGGCCAGAGTACGAGTCTAAGACCTTAGCTATTAGGCCAGAGTAAGAGGTAAGACCTTAACCTGTAGGCCAGAGTAAGAGTTAAGACCTTAACCATTAGGCCAGAGTAAGAGTTAAGACTTTAACCAGTAGGCCAGGGTAAGAGTTAAGACCTTAACCAGTAGGCCAGAGTACGAGTCTAAGACCTTAGCTATTAGGCCAGAGTAAGAGGTAAGACCTTAACCTGTAGGCCAGAGTAAGAGTTAAGACCTTAACCATTAGGCCAGAGTAAGAGTTAAGACCTTAACCAGTAGGCCAGGGTAAGAGTTAAGACCTTAACCAGTAGGCCAGAGTACGAGTCTAAGACCTTAGCTATTAGGCCAGAGTAAGAGTTAAGACCTTAACCTGTAGGCCAGAGTAAGAGTTAAGACCTTAACCATTAGGCCAGAGTACGAGTTAAGACCTTAACCATTAGGCCAGAGTACGAGTCTAAGACCTTAGCTATTAGGCCAGAGTAAGAGTTAAGACAATAACCAGTAGGCCAGAGTAAGAGTTAAGACCTTAACCAGTAGGCCATAGAACGAGTCTAAGACCATAGCTATTAGGCCAGAGTAAGAGTTAAGACCTTAACCATTAGGCCAGAGTACGAGTCTAAGACCTTAGCTATTAGGCCAGAGTACTAGTCTAAGACCTTAGCTATTAGGCCATAGTACGAGTCTAAGACCTTAGCTATTAGGCCAGAGTAAGAGTTAAGACCTTAGCTATTAGGCCAGAGTAAGAGTTAAGACTTTAACCAGTAGGCCAGAGTACGAGTCTAAGACCTTAGCTATTAGGCCAGAGTAAGAGTTAAGACCTTAGCTATTAGGCCAGAGTAAGAGTTAAGACCTTAACCTGTAGGCCAGAGTAAGAGTTAAGACCTTAACCATTAGGCCAGAGTAAGAGTTAAGACCTTAACCATTAGGCCAAAGTACGAGTCTAAGACCTTAGCTATTAGGCCAGAGTAAGAGTTAAGACAATAACCAATAGGCCAGAGTAAGAGTTAAGACCTTAACCAGTAGGCCATAGAACGAGTCTAAGACCATAGCTATTAGGCCAGAGTAAGAGTTAAGACCTTAACCATTAGGCCAGAGTACGAGTCTAAGACCTTAGCTATTAGGCCAGAGTACTAGTCTAAGACCTTAGCTATTAGGCCATAGTACGAGTCTAAGACCTTAGCTATTAGGCCAGAGTAAGAGTTAAGACCTTAGCTATTAGGCCAGAGTAAGAGTTAAGACTTTAACCAGTAGGCCAGAGTACGAGTCTAAGACCTTAGCTATCAGGCCAGAGTAAGAGTTAAGACCTTAGCTATTAGGCCAGAGTAAGAGTTAAGACCTTAACCTGTAGGCCATAGTACGAGTCTAAGACCTTAACCATTAGGCCAGAGTAAGAGTTAAGACCTTAACCATTAGGCCAGAGTACGAGTCTAAGACCGTAGCTATTAGGCCAGAGTAAGAGTCAAGACCTTAGCTATTAGGCCAGAGTAAGAGTTAAGACCTTAACCTGTAGGCCATAGTACGAGTCTAAGACCTTAACCATTAGGCCAGAGTATGAGTCTAAGACCTTAGCTATTAGGCCAGAGTAAGAGTCTAAGACCTTAGCTATTAGGCCAGAGTAAGTGTTAAGACATTAACCATTAGGCCAGAGTGCGAGTCTAAGACCTTAGCTATTAGGCCAGAGTACGAGTCTAAGACCTTAGCTATTAGGCCAGAGTAAGAGTTAAGACCTTAACCAGTAGGCCAGTGTAAGAGTTAAGACCTTAACCTGTAAGCCATAGTACGAGTCTAAGACCTTAGCTATTAGGCCAGAGTAAGAGTTAAGACCTTAACCTGTAGGCCAGAGTAAGAGTTCAGACCTTAGCTATTAGGCCAGAGTAAGAGTTAAGACCTTAACCAGTAGGCCAGAGTATGAGTCTAAGACCCTAGCTATTAGGCCAGAGTAAGAGTTAAGACATTAACCAGTAGGCCAGAGTAAGAGTTAATACCTTAGCTATTAGGCCAGAGTAAGAGTTAAGACCTTAGCTATTAGGCCAGAGTAAGAGTTAAGACCTTACCAGTAGGCCAGAGTAAGAGTTAAGACCTTAACCAGTAGGCCAGAGTACGATTCTAAGACCTTAGCTATTAGGCCAGAGTAAGAGTTAAGACCTTAACCTGTAGGCCAGAGTAAGAGTTAAGACCTTAACCAGTAGGCTAGAGTATGAGTCTAAGACCTTAGCTATTAGGCCAGAGTAAGAGTTAAGACCTTAGCTATTAGGCCAGAGTAAGAGTTAAGACCTTAACCTGTAGGCCATAGTATGAGTCTAAGACCTTAGCTATTCAGCCAGAGTAAGAGTTAAGACCTTAACCTGTAGGCCATAGTACGAGTCTAAGACCTTAACCATTAGGCCAGAGTATGAGTCTAAGACCTTAGCTATTAAGCCAGAGTAAGAGTTAAGACCTTAGCTATAAGGCCAGAGTAAGAGTTAAGACCTTAACCTGTAGGCCATAGTATGAGTCTAAGACCTTAGCTATTAGGCCAGAGTAAGAGTTAAGACCTTAACCTGCAGGCCATAGTACGAGTCTAAGACCTTAACCATTAGGCCAGAGTATGAGTCTAAGACCTTAGCTATTAGGCCAGAGTAAGAGTTAAGACCTAAGCTTTAAGGCCAGAGTACGAGTCTAAGACCTTAGCTATTAGGCCATAGTATGAGTCTAAGACCTTAGCTATTAGGCCAGAGTAAGAGTTAAGACCTTAGCTATTAGGCCAGAGTAAGAGTTAAGACCTTAACCAGTAGGCCAGAGTAAGAGTTTAGACCTTAGCTATTAGGCCAGAGTACGAGTTCAGACCTTAACCAGTAGGCCAGAGTAAGAGTTAAGACCTTAACCAGTAGGCCAGGGTAAGAGTTAAGACCTTAACCAGTAGGCCAGAGTAAGAGTCTAAGACCTTAGCTATTAGGCCAGAGTACTAGTCTAGGACCTTAGCTATTAGGCCATAGTACGAGTCTAAGACCTTAGCTATTAGGCCAGAGTAAGAGTTAAGACCTTAACCAGTAGGCCAGAGTAAGAGTTAAGACCTTAACCATTAGGCCAGAGTACGAGTCTAAGACCTTAGCTATTAGGCCAGAGTAAGAGGTAAGACCTTAACCTGTAGGCCAGAGTAAGAGTTAAGACCTTAACCATTAGGCCAGAGTAAGAGTTAAGACCTTAACCAGTAGGCCAGGGTAAGAGTTAAGACCTTAACCAGTAGGCCAGAGTACGAGTCTAAGACCTTAGCTATTAGGCCAGAGTAAGAGTTAAGACCTTAACCTGTAGGCCAGAGTAAGAGTTAAGACCTTAACCATTAGGCCAGAGTAAGAGTTAAGACCTTAACCAGTAGGCCAGAGGAAGAGTTAAGACCTTAACCAGTAGGCCAGAGTACAAGTCTAAGACCTTAGCTATTAGGCCAGAGTAAGAGTTAAGACCTTAACATGTAGGCCAGAGTAAGAGTTAAGACCTTAACCATTAGGCCAGAGTAAGAGTTAAGACCTTAACCAGTAGGCCAGAGTAAGAGTTAAGACCTTAACCAGTAGGCCATAGTACGAGTCTAAGACCTTAACCATTAGGCCAGAGTTCGAGTGTAAGGCCTTAGCTATTAGGCCAGAGTACGAGTCTAAGACCTTAGCTATTAAGCCAGAGTAAGAGTTAAGACCTTAGCTATTAGGCCAGAGTAAGAGGTAAGACCTTAGCTATTAGGCCAGAGTAAGAGTTAAGACCTTAACCTGTAGGCCATAGTACGAGTCTAAGACCTTAACCATTAGGCCAGAGTAAGAGTTAAGACCTTAACCATTAGGCCAGAGTACGAGTCTAAGACCTTAGCTATTAGGCCAGAGTAAGAGTTAAGACCATAACCAGTAGGCCAGAGTAAGAGTTAAGACCTTAACCAGTAGGCCATAGAACGAGTGTAAGACCATAGCTATTAGGCCAGAGTAAGAGTTAAGACCTTAACCATTAGGCCAGAGTACGAGTCTAAGACCTTAGCTATTAGGCCAGAGTACTAGTCTAAGACCTTAGCTATTAGGCCATAGTACGAGTCTAAGACCTTAGCTATTAGGCCAGAGTAAGAGTTAGGACCTTAACCAGTAGGCCAGAGTAAGAGTTAAGACCTTAACCATTAGGCCAGAGTACGAGTCTAAGACCTTAGCTATTAGGCCAGAGTAAGAGGTAAGACCTTAACCTGTAGGCCAGAGTAAGAGTTAAGACCTTAACCATTAGGCCAGAGTAAGAGTTAAGACCTTAACCAGTAGGCCAGGGTAAGAGTTAAGACCTTAACCAGTAGGCCAGAGTACGAGTCTAAGACCTTAGCTATTAGGCCAGAGTAAGAGTTAAGACCTTAACCTGTAGGCCAGAGTAAGAGTTAAGACCTTAACCATTAGGCCAGAGTAAGAGTTAAGACCTTAACCAGTAGGCCAGAGTAAGAGTTAAGACCTTAACCAGTAGGCCATAGTACGAGTCTAAGACCTTAACCATTAGGCCAGAGTTCGAGTGTAAGACCTTAGCTATTAGGCCAGAGTACGAGTCTAAGACCTTAGCTATTAGGCCAGAGTAAGAGTTAAGACCTTAGCTATTAGGCCAGAGTAAGAGGTAAGACCTTAGCTATTAGGCCAGAGTAAGAGTTAAGACCTTAACCTGTAGGCCATAGTACGAGTCTAAGACCTTAACCATTAGGCCAGAGTAAGAGTTAAGACCTTAACCATTAGTCCAGAGTACGAGTCTAAGACCATAGCTATTAGGCCAGAGTAAGAGTTAAGACCTTAACCAGTAGGCCAGAGTACGAGTCTAAGACCTTAGCTATTAGGCCATAGTACGAGTCTAAGACCTTAGCTATTAGGCCAGAGTAAGAGTTAAGACCTTAACCTGTAGGCCAGAGTAAGAGTTAAGACCTTAACCATTAGGCCAGAGTAAGAGTTAAGACCTTAACCAGTAGGCCAGAGTAAGAGTTAAGACCTTAACCAGTAGGCCAGAGTACAAGTCTAAGACCTTAGCTATTAGGCCAGAGTAAGAGTTAAGACCTTAACCTGTAGGCCAGAGTAAGAGTTAAGACCTTAACCATTAGGCCAGAGTAAGAGTTAAGACCTTAACCAGTAGGCCAGAGTAAGAGTTAAGACCTTAACCAGTAGGCCATAGTACGAGTCTAAGACCTTAACCATTAGGCCAGAATTCGAGTGTAAGACCTTAGCTATTAGGCCAGAGTAAGAGTCTAAGACCTTAGCTATTAGGCCAGAGTAAGAGTTAAGACCTTAACCAGTAGGCCAGAATAAGAGTTAAGACCTTAACCAGTAGGCCATAGTACGAGTCTAAGACCTTAACCATTAGGCCAGAGTTCGAGTGTAAGACCTTAGCTATTAGGCCAGAGTACGAGTCTAAGACCTTAGCTATTAGGCCAGAGTAAGAGTTAAGACCTTAGCTATTAGGCCAGAGTAAGAGTTAAGACCTTAGCTATTAGGCCAGAGTAAGAGTTAAGACCTTAACCTGTAGGCCATAGTACGAGTCTAAGACCTTAACCATTAGGCCAGAGTAAGAGTTAAGACCTTAACCATTAGGCCAGAGTACGAGTCTAAGACCTTAGCTATTAGGCCAGAGTAAGAGTTAAGACCATAACCAGTAGGCCAGAGTAAGAGTTAAGACCTTAACCAGTAGGCCATAGAACGAGTCTAAGACCATAGCTATTAGGCCAGAGTAAGAGTTAAGATCTTAACCATTAGGCCAGAGTACGAGTCTAAGACCTTAGCTATTAGGCCAGAGTACTAGTCTAAGACCTTAGCTATTATGCCATAGTACGAGTCTAAGACCTTAGCTATTAGGCCAGAGTAAGAGTTAAGACCTTAACCAGTAGGCCAGAGTAAGAGTTAAGACCTTAACCATTAGGCCAGAGTACGAGTCTAAGACCTTAGCTATTAGGCCAGAGTAAGAGGTAAGACCTTAACCTGTAGGCCAGAGTAAGAGTTAAGACCTTAACCATTAGGCCAGAGTAAGAGTTAAGACCTTAACCAGTAGGCCAGGGTAACAGTTAAGACCTTAACCAGTAGGCCAGAGTACGAGTCTAAGACCTTAGCTATTAGGCCAGAGTAAGAGTTAAGACCTTAACCATTAGGCCAGAGTAAGAGTTAAGACCTTAACCAGTAGGCCAGAGTAAGAGTTAAGACCTTAACCAGTAGGCCAGAGTACAAGTCTAAGACCTTAGCTATTAGGCCAGAGTAAGAGTTAAGACCTTAACCTGTAGGCCAGAGTAAGAGTTAAGACCTTAACCATTAGGCCAGAGTAAGAGTTAAGACCTTAACCGGTAGGCCAGAGTAAGAGTTAAGACCTTAACCAGTAGGCCATAGTACGAGTCTAAGACCTTAACCATTAGGCCAGAGTTCGAGTGTAAGACCTTAGCTATTAGGCCAGAGTAAGAGTCTAAGACCTTAGCTATTAGGCCAGAGTAAGAGTTAAGACCTTAGCTTTTAGGCCAGAGTACGAGTCTAAGACCTTAGCTATTAGGCCATAGTACGAGTCTAAGACCTTAGCTATTAGGCCAGAGTAAGAGTTAAGACCTTAGCTATTAGGCCAGAGTAAGAATTAAGACCTTAACCTGTTGGCCAGAGTGAGAGTTAAGACCTTAACCTTTAGGCCAGAGTAAGAGTTAAGACCTTAACCAGTAGGCCAGAGTAAGAGTTAAGACCTTAACCAGTAGGCCAGAGTAAGAGTAAAGACCTTAGCTATTAGGCCAGAGTAAGAGTTAAGACCTAACCTGTAGGCCAGAGTAAGAGTTAAGACCTTAACCTGTAGGCCATAGTACGAGTCTAAGACCTTAACCATTAGGCCAGAGTACGAGTCTAAGCCCTTAGCTATTAGGCCAGAGTATGAGTTAAGACCTTAGCTTTTAGTCCAGAGTACGAGTCTAAGACCTTAGCTATTAGGCCATAGTACGAGTCTAAGACCTTAGCTATTAGGCCAGAGTAAGAGTTAAGACCTTAACCTGTTGGCCAGAGTAAGAGTTAAGACCTTAACCTTTAGGCCAGAGTAAGAGTTAAGACCTTAACCAGTACGCCAGAGTCAGAGTTAAGACCTTAACCAGTAGGCCAGAGTAAGAGTTAAGACCTTAACCATTAGGCCAGAGTACGAGTCTAAGAACTTAGCTATTAGGCCAGAGTAAGAGTTAAGACCTTAACCTGTAGGCCAGAGTAAGAGTTAAGACCTTAACCATTAGGCCAGAGTAAGAGTTAAGACCTTAACCAGTAGGCCAGGGTAAGAGTTAAGACCTTAACCAGTAGGCCAGAGTACGAGTCTAAGCCCTTAGCTATTAGGCCAGAGTACTAGTCTAAGACCTTAGCTATTAGGCCATAGTACAAGTCTAAGACCTTAGCTATTAGTCCTGAGTAAGAGTTAAGACCTTAACTAGTAGGCCAGAGTAAGAGTTAAGACGTTAACCATTAGGCCAGAGTACGAGTCTAAGACCTTAGCTATTAGGCCAGAGTACGAGTCTAAGACCTTAGCTATTAGGCCAGAGTAAGAGTTAAGACCTTAACCAGTAGGCCAGAGTAAGAGTTAAGACCTTAACCTGTAAGCCATAGTACGAGTCGAAGACCTTAGCTATTAGGCCAGAGTAAGAGTTAAGACCTTAACCTGTAGGCCAGAGTACGAGTTAAGACCTTAACCAGTAGGCTAGAGTATGAGTCTAAGACCTTAGCTATTAGGCCAGTCTAAGAGTTAAGACCTTAGCTATTAGGCCAGAGTAAGAGTTAAGACCTTAGCTATTAGGCCAGGGTAAGAGTTAAGACCTTAACCTGTAGGCCATAGTATGAGTCTAAGACCTTAGCTATTCGGCCAGAGTAAGAGTTAAGACCTTAACCATTAGGCCAGAGTATGAGTCTAAGACCTTAGCTATTAGGCCAGAGTAAGAGTTAAGACCTTAGCTATTAGGCCAGAGTAAGAGTTAAGACCTGAACCAGTAGGCCAGAGTACGAGTCTAAGACCTTAGCTATTAGGCCAGAGTAAGAGTTAAGACCTTAGCTACTAGGCCAGAGTAAGAGTTAAGACCTTAGCTTTTAGGCCAGAGTAAGAGTTAAGACCTTAACCTGTAGGCCATAGTTCGAGTCTAAGACCTTAACCATTAGGCCAGAGTAAGAGTTAAGACCTTAGCTATTAGGCCAGAGTAAGAGTTAAGACCATAACCAGTAGGCCAGAGTAAGAGTTAGGACCTAAACCAGTAGGCCATAGAACGAGTCTAAGACCATAGCTATTAGGCCAGAGTAAGAGTTAAGACATTAACCATTAGGCCAGAGTACGAGTCTAAGACCTTAGCTATTAGGCCAGAGTACTAGTCTAAGACCTTAGCTATTAGGCCATAGTACGAGTCTAAGACCTTAGCTATTAGGCCAGAGTAAGAGTTAAGACCTTAACCAGTAGGCCAGAGTAAGAGTTAAGACCTTAACCATTAGGCCAGAGTACGAGTCTAAGACCTTAGCTATTAGGCCAGAGTAAGAGGTAAGACCTTAACCTGTAGGCCAGAGTAAGAGTTAAGACCTTAACCATTAGGCCAGAGTAAGAGTTAAGACTTTAACCAGTAGGCCAGGGTAAGAGTTAAGACCTTAACCAGTAGGCCAGAGTACGAGTCTAAGACCTTAGCTATTAGGCCAGAGTAAGAGGTAAGACCTTAACCTGTAGGCCAGAGTAAGAGTTAAGACCTTAACCATTAGGCCAGAGTAAGAGTTAAGACCTTAACCAGTAGGCCAGGGTAAGAGTTAAGACCTTAACCAGTAGGCCAGAGTACGAGTCTAAGACCTTAGCTATTAGGCCAGAGTAAGAGTTAAGACCTTAACCTGTAGGCCAGAGTAAGAGTTAAGACCTTAACCATTAGGCCAGAGTAAGAGTTAAGACCTTAACCATTAGGCCAGAGTACGAGTCTAAGACCTTAGCTATTAGGCCAGAGTAAGAGTTAAGACAATAACCAGTAGGCCAGAGTAAGAGTTAAGACCTTAACCAGTAGGCCATAGAACGAGTCTAAGACCATAGCTATTAGGCCAGAGTAAGAGTTAAGACCTTAACCATTAGGCCAGAGTACGAGTCTAAGACCTTAGCTATTAGGCCAGAGTACTAGTCTAAGACCTTAGCTATTAGGCCATAGTACGAGTCTAAGACCTTAGCTATTAGGCCAGAGTAAGAGTTAAGACCTTAGCTATTAGGCCAGAGTAAGAGTTAAGACTTTAACCAGTAGGCCAGAGTACGAGTCTAAGACCTTAGCTATTAGGCCAGAGTAAGAGTTAAGACCTTAGCTATTAGGCCAGAGTAAGAGTTAAGACCTTAACCTGTAGGCCAGAGTAAGAGTTAAGACCTTAACCATTAGGCCAGAGTAAGAGTTAAGACCTTAACCATTAGGCCAAAGTACGAGTCTAAGACCTTAGCTATTAGGCCAGAGTAAGAGTTAAGACAATAACCAATAGGCCAGAGTAAGAGTTAAGACCTTAACCAGTAGGCCATAGAACGAGTCTAAGACCATAGCTATTAGGCCAGAGTAAGAGTTAAGACCTTAACCATTAGGCCAGAGTACGAGTCTAAGACCTTAGCTATTAGGCCAGAGTACTAGTCTAAGACCTTAGCTATTAGGCCATAGTACGAGTCTAAGACCTTAGCTATTAGGCCAGAGTAAGAGTTAAGACCTTAGCTATTAGGCCAGAGTAAGAGTTAAGACTTTAACCAGTAGGCCAGAGTACGAGTCTAAGACCTTAGCTATCAGGCCAGAGTAAGAGTTAAGACCTTAGCTATTAGGCCAGAGTAAGAGTTAAGACCTTAACCTGTAGGCCATAGTACGAGTCTAAGACCTTAACCATTAGGCCAGAGTAAGAGTTAAGACCTTAACCATTAGGCCAGAGTACGAGTCTAAGACCGTAGCTATTAGGCCAGAGTAAGAGTCAAGACCTTAGCTATTAGGCCAGAGTAAGAGTTAAGACCTTAACCTGTAGGCCATAGTACGAGTCTAAGACCTTAACCATTAGGCCAGAGTATGAGTCTAAGACCTTAGCTATTAGGCCAGAGTAAGAGTCTAAGACCTTAGCTATTAGGCCAGAGTAAGTGTTAAGACATTAACCATTAGGCCAGAGTGCGAGTCTAAGACCTTAGCTATTAGGCCAGAGTACGAGTCTAAGACCTTAGCTATTAGGCCAGAGTAAGAGTTAAGACCTTAACCAGTAGGCCAGTGTAAGAGTTAAGACCTTAACCTGTAAGCCATAGTACGAGTCTAAGACCTTAGCTATTAGGCCAGAGTAAGAGTTAAGACCTTAACCTGTAGGCCAGAGTAAGAGTTCAGACCTTAGCTATTAGGCCAGAGTAAGAGTTAAGACCTTAACCAGTAGGCCAGAGTATGAGTCTAAGACCCTAGCTATTAGGCCAGAGTAAGAGTTAAGACATTAACCAGTAGGCCAGAGTAAGAGTTAATACCTTAGCTATTAGGCCAGAGTAAGAGTTAAGACCTTAGCTATTAGGCCAGAGTAAGAGTTAAGACCTTACCAGTAGGCCAGAGTAAGAGTTAAGACCTTAACCAGTAGGCCAGAGTACGATTCTAAGACCTTAGCTATTAGGCCAGAGTAAGAGTTAAGACCTTAACCTGTAGGCCAGAGTAAGAGTTAAGACCTTAACCAGTAGGCTAGAGTATGAGTCTAAGACCTTAACCATTAGGCCAGAGTACGAGTCTAAGACCTTAGCTATTAGGCCAGAGTAAGAGTTAAGACAATAACCAGTAGGCCAGAGTAAGAGTTAAGACCTTAACCAGTAGGCCATAGAACGAGTCTAAGACCATAGCTATTAGGCCAGAGTAAGAGTTAAGACCTTAACCATTAGGCCAGAGTACGAGTCTAAGACCTTAGCTATTAGGCCAGAGTACTAGTCTAAGACCTTAGCTATTAGGCCATAGTACGAGTCTAAGACCTTAGCTATTAGGCCAGAGTAAGAGTTAAGACCATAGCTATTAGGCCAGAGTAAGAGTTAAGACTTTAACCAGTAGGCCAGAGTACGAGTCTAAGACCTTAGCTATTAGGCCAGAGTAAGAGTTAAGACCTTAGCTATTAGGCCAGAGTAAGAGTTAAGACCTTAACCTGTAGGCCAGAGTAAGAGTTAAGACCTTAACCATTAGGCCAGAGTAAGAGTTAAGACCTTAACCATTAGGCCAAAGTACGAGTCTAAGACCTTAGCTATTAGGCCAGAGTAAGAGTTAAGACAATAACCAATAGGCCAGAGTAAGAGTTAAGACCTTAACCAGTAGGCCATAGAACGAGTCTAAGACCATAGCTATTAGGCCAGAGTAAGAGTTAAGACCTTAACCATTAGGCCAGAGTACGAGTCTAAGACCTTAGCTATTAGGCCAGAGTACTAGTCTAAGACCTTAGCTATTAGGCCATAGTACGAGTCTAAGACCTTAGCTATTAGGCCAGAGTAAGAGTTAAGACCTTAGCTATTAGGCCAGAGTAAGAGTTAAGACTTTAACCAGTAGGCCAGAGTACGAGTCTAAGACCTTAGCTATCAGGCCAGAGTAAGAGTTAAGACCTTAGCTATTAGGCCAGAGTAAGAGTTAAGACCTTAACCTGTAGGCCATAGTACGAGTCTAAGACCTTAACCATTAGGCCAGAGTAAGAGTTAAGACCTTAACCATTAGGCCAGAGTACGAGTCTAAGACCGTAGCTATTAGGCCAGAGTAAGAGTCAAGACCTTAGCTATTAGGCCAGAGTAAGAGTTAAGACCTTAACCTGTAGGCCATAGTACGAGTCTAAGACCTTAACCATTAGGCCAGAGTATGAGTCTAAGACCTTAGCTATTAGGCCAGAGTAAGAGTCTAAGACCTTAGCTATTAGGCCAGAGTAAGTGTTAAGACATTAACCATTAGGCCAGAGTGCGAGTCTAAGACCTTAGCTATTAGGCCAGAGTACGAGTCTAAGACCTTAGCTATTAGGCCAGAGTAAGAGTTAAGACCTTAACCAGTAGGCCAGTGTAAGAGTTAAGACCTTAACCTGTAAGCCATAGTACGAGTCTAAGACCTTAGCTATTAGGCCAGAGTAAGAGTTAAGACCTTAACCTGTAGGCCAGAGTAAGAGTTCAGACCTTAGCTATTAGGCCAGAGTAAGAGTTAAGACCTTAACCAGTAGGCCAGAGTATGAGTCTAAGACCCTAGCTATTAGGCCAGAGTAAGAGTTAAGACATTAACCAGTAGGCCAGAGTAAGAGTTAATACCTTAGCTATTAGGCCAGAGTAAGAGTTAAGACCTTAGCTATTAGGCCAGAGTAAGAGTTAAGACCTTACCAGTAGGCCAGAGTAAGAGTTAAGACCTTAACCAGTAGGCCAGAGTACGATTCTAAGACCTTAGCTATTAGGCCAGAGTAAGAGTTAAGACCTTAACCTGTAGGCCAGAGTAAGAGTTAAGACCTTAACCAGTAGGCTAGAGTATGAGTCTAAGACCTTAGCTATTAGGCCAGAGTAAGAGTTAAGACCTTAGCTATTAGGCCAGAGTAAGAGTTAAGACCTTAACCTGTAGGCCATAGTATGAGTCTAAGACCTTAGCTATTCAGCCAGAGTAAGAGTTAAGACCTTAACCTGTAGGCCATAGTACGAGTCTAAGACCTTAACCATTAGGCCAGAGTATGAGTCTAAGACCTTAGCTATTAAGCCAGAGTAAGAGTTAAGACCTTAGCTATAAGGCCAGAGTAAGAGTTAAGACCTTAACCTGTAGGCCATAGTATGAGTCTAAGACCTTAGCTATTAGGCCAGAGTAAGAGTTAAGACCTTAACCTGCAGGCCATAGTACGAGTCTAAGACCTTAACCATTAGGCCAGAGTATGAGTCTAAGACCTTAGCTATTAGGCCAGAGTAAGAGTTAAGACCTAAGCTTTAAGGCCAGAGTACGAGTCTAAGACCTTAGCTATTAGGCCATAGTATGAGTCTAAGACCTTAGCTATTAGGCCAGAGTAAGAGTTAAGACCTTAGCTATTAGGCCAGAGTAAGAGTTAAGACCTTAACCAGTAGGCCAGAGTAAGAGTTTAGACCTTAGCTATTAGGCCAGAGTACGAGTTCAGACCTTAACCAGTAGGCCAGAGTAAGAGTTAAGACCTTAACCAGTAGGCCAGGGTAAGAGTTAAGACCTTAACCAGTAGGCCAGAGTAAGAGTCTAAGACCTTAGCTATTAGGCCAGAGTACTAGTCTAGGACCTTAGCTATTAGGCCATAGTACGAGTCTAAGACCTTAGCTATTAGGCCAGAGTAAGAGTTAAGACCTTAACCAGTAGGCCAGAGTAAGAGTTAAGACCTTAACCATTAGGCCAGAGTACGAGTCTAAGACCTTAGCTATTAGGCCAGAGTAAGAGGTAAGACCTTAACCTGTAGGCCAGAGTAAGAGTTAAGACCTTAACCATTAGGCCAGAGTAAGAGTTAAGACCTTAACCAGTAGGCCAGGGTAAGAGTTAAGACCTTAACCAGTAGGCCAGAGTACGAGTCTAAGACCTTAGCTATTAGGCCAGAGTAAGAGTTAAGACCTTAACCTGTAGGCCAGAGTAAGAGTTAAGACCTTAACCATTAGGCCAGAGTAAGAGTTAAGACCTTAACCAGTAGGCCAGAGAAAGAGTTAAGACCTTAACCAGTAGGCCAGAGTACAAGTCTAAGACCTTAGCTATTAGGCCAGAGTAAGAGTTAAGACCTTAACATGTAGGCCAGAGTAAGAGTTAAGACCTTAACCATTAGGCCAGAGTAAGAGTTAAGACCTTAACCAGTAGGCCAGAGTAAGAGTTAAGACCTTAACCAGTAGGCCATAGTACGAGTCTAAGACCTTAACCATTAGGCCAGAGTTCGAGTGTAAGGCCTTAGCTATTAGGCCAGAGTACGAGTCTAAGACCTTAGCTATTAAGCCAGAGTAAGAGTTAAGACCTTAGCTATTAGGCCAGAGTAAGAGGTAAGACCTTAGCTATTAGGCCAGAGTAAGAGTTAAGACCTTAACCTGTAGGCCATAGTACGAGTCTAAGACCTTAACCATTAGGCCAGAGTAAGAGTTAAGACCTTAACCATTAGGCCAGAGTACGAGTCTAAGACCTTAGCTATTAGGCCAGAGTAAGAGTTAAGACCATAACCAGTAGGCCAGAGTAAGAGTTAAGACCTTAACCAGTAGGCCATAGAACGAGTGTAAGACCATAGCTATTAGGCCAGAGTAAGAGTTAAGACCTTAACCATTAGGCCAGAGTACGAGTCTAAGACCTTAGCTATTAGGCCAGAGTACTAGTCTAAGACCTTAGCTATTAGGCCATAGTACGAGTCTAAGACCTTAGCTATTAGGCCAGAGTAAGAGTTAGGACCTTAACCAGTAGGCCAGAGTAAGAGTTAAGACCTTAACCATTAGGCCAGAGTACGAGTCTAAGACCTTAGCTATTAGGCCAGAGTAAGAGGTAAGACCTTAACCTGTAGGCCAGAGTAAGAGTTAAGACCTTAACCATTAGGCCAGAGTAAGAGTTAAGACCTTAACCAGTAGGCCAGGGTAAGAGTTAAGACCTTAACCAGTAGGCCAGAGTACGAGTCTAAGACCTTAGCTATTAGGCCAGAGTAAGAGTTAAGACCTTAACCTGTAGGCCAGAGTAAGAGTTAAGACCTTAACCATTAGGCCAGAGTAAGAGTTAAGACCTTAACCAGTAGGCCAGAGTAAGAGTTAAGACCTTAACCAGTAGGCCATAGTACGAGTCTAAGACCTTAACCATTAGGCCAGAGTTCGAGTGTAAGACCTTAGCTATTAGGCCAGAGTACGAGTCTAAGACCTTAGCTATTAGGCCAGAGTAAGAGTTAAGACCTTAGCTATTAGGCCAGAGTAAGAGGTAAGACCTTAGCTATTAGGCCAGAGTAAGAGTTAAGACCTTAACCTGTAGGCCATAGTACGAGTCTAAGACCTTAACCATTAGGCCAGAGTAAGAGTTAAGACCTTAACCATTAGTCCAGAGTACGAGTCTAAGACCATAGCTATTAGGCCAGAGTAAGAGTTAAGACCTTAACCAGTAGGCCAGAGTACGAGTCTAAGACCTTAGCTATTAGGCCATAGTACGAGTCTAAGACCTTAGCTATTAGGCCAGAGTAAGAGTTAAGACCTTAACCTGTAGGCCAGAGTAAGAGTTAAGACCTTAACCATTAGGCCAGAGTAAGAGTTAAGACCTTAACCAGTAGGCCAGAGTAAGAGTTAAGACCTTAACCAGTAGGCCAGAGTACAAGTCTAAGACCTTAGCTATTAGGCCAGAGTAAGAGTTAAGACCTTAACCTGTAGGCCAGAGTAAGAGTTAAGACCTTAACCATTAGGCCAGAGTAAGAGTTAAGACCTTAACCAGTAGGCCAGAGTAAGAGTTAAGACCTTAACCAGTAGGCCATAGTACGAGTCTAAGACCTTAACCATTAGGCCAGAATTCGAGTGTAAGACCTTAGCTATTAGGCCAGAGTAAGAGTCTAAGACCTTAGCTATTAGGCCAGAGTAAGAGTTAAGACCTTAACCAGTAGGCCAGAATAAGAGTTAAGACCTTAACCAGTAGGCCATAGTACGAGTCTAAGACCTTAACCATTAGGCCAGAGTTCGAGTGTAAGACCTTAGCTATTAGGCCAGAGTACGAGTCTAAGACCTTAGCTATTAGGCCAGAGTAAGAGTTAAGACCTTAGCTATTAGGCCAGAGTAAGAGTTAAGACCTTAGCTATTAGGCCAGAGTAAGAGTTAAGACCTTAACCTGTAGGCCATAGTACGAGTCTAAGACCTTAACCATTAGGCCAGAGTAAGAGTTAAGACCTTAACCATTAGGCCAGAGTACGAGTCTAAGACCTTAGCTATTAGGCCAGAGTAAGAGTTAAGACCATAACCAGTAGGCCAGAGTAAGAGTTAAGACCTTAACCAGTAGGCCATAGAACGAGTCTAAGACCATAGCTATTAGGCCAGAGTAAGAGTTAAGACCTTAACCATTAGGCCAGAGTACGAGTCTAAGACCTTAGCTATTAGGCCAGAGTACTAGTCTAAGACCTTAGCTATTATGCCATAGTACGAGTCTAAGACCTTAGCTATTAGGCCAGAGTAAGAGTTAAGACCTTAACCAGTAGGCCAGAGTAAGAGTTAAGACCTTAACCATTAGGCCAGAGTACGAGTCTAAGACCTTAGCTATTAGGCCAGAGTAAGAGGTAAGACCTTAACCTGTAGGCCAGAGTAAGAGTTAAGACCTTAACCATTAGGCCAGAGTAAGAGTTAAGACCTTAACCAGTAGGCCAGGGTAACAGTTAAGACCTTAACCAGTAGGCCAGAGTACGAGTCTAAGACCTTAGCTATTAGGCCAGAGTAAGAGTTAAGACCTTAACCATTAGGCCAGAGTAAGAGTTAAGACCTTAACCAGTAGGCCAGAGTAAGAGTTAAGACCTTAACCAGTAGGCCAGAGTACAAGTCTAAGACCTTAGCTATTAGGCCAGAGTAAGAGTTAAGACCTTAACCTGTAGGCCAGAGTAAGAGTTAAGACCTTAACCATTAGGCCAGAGTAAGAGTTAAGACCTTAACCGGTAGGCCAGAGTAAGAGTTAAGACCTTAACCAGTAGGCCATAGTACGAGTCTAAGACCTTAACCATTAGGCCAGAGTTCGAGTGTAAGACCTTAGCTATTAGGCCAGAGTAAGAGTCTAAGACCTTAGCTATTAGGCCAGAGTAAGAGTTAAGACCTTAGCTTTTAGGCCAGAGTACGAGTCTAAGACCTTAGCTATTAGGCCATAGTACGAGTCTAAGACCTTAGCTATTAGGCCAGAGTAAGAGTTAAGACCTTAGCTATTAGGCCAGAGTAAGAGTTAAGACCTTAACCTGTTGGCCAGAGTGAGAGTTAAGACCTTAACCTTTAGGCCAGAGTAAGAGTTAAGACCTTAACCAGTAGGCCAGAGTAAGAGTTAAGACCTTAACCAGTAGGCCAGAGTAAGAGTAAAGACCTTAGCTATTAGGCCAGAGTAAGAGTTAAGACCTAACCTGTAGGCCAGAGTAAGAGTTAAGACCTTAACCTGTAGGCCATAGTACGAGTCTAAGACCTTAACCATTAGGCCAGAGTACGAGTCTAAGCCCTTAGCTATTAGGCCAGAGTATGAGTTAAGACCTTAGCTTTTAGGCCAGAGTACGAGTCTAAGACCTTAGCTATTAGGCCATAGTACGAGTCTAAGACCTTAGCTATTAGGCCAGAGTAAGAGTTAAGACCTTAACCTGTTGGCCAGAGTAAGAGTTAAGACCTTAACCTTTAGGCCAGAGTAAGAGTTAAGACCTTAACCAGTACGCCAGAGTCAGAGTTAAGACCTTAACCAGTAGGCCAGAGTAAGAGTTAAGACCTTAACCATTAGGCCAGAGTACGAGTCTAAGAACTTAGCTATTAGGCCAGAGTAAGAGTTAAGACCTTAACCTGTAGGCCAGAGTAAGAGTTAAGACCTTAACCATTAGGCCAGAGTAAGAGTTAAGACCTTAACCAGTAGGCCAGGGTAAGAGTTAAGACCTTAACCAGTAGGCCAGAGTACGAGTCTAAGCCCTTAGCTATTAGGCCAGAGTACTAGTCTAAGACCTTAGCTATTAGGCCATAGTACAAGTCTAAGACCTTAGCTATTAGTCCTGAGTAAGAGTTAAGACCTTAACTAGTAGGCCAGAGTAAGAGTTAAGACGTTAACCATTAGGCCAGAGTACGAGTCTAAGACCTTAGCTATTAGGCCAGAGTACGAGTCTAAGACCTTAGCTATTAGGCCAGAGTAAGAGTTAAGACCTTAACCAGTAGGCCAGAGTAAGAGTTAAGACCTTAACCTGTAAGCCATAGTACGAGTCGAAGACCTTAGCTATTAGGCCAGAGTAAGAGTTAAGACCTTAACCTGTAGGCCAGAGTACGAGTTAAGACCTTAACCAGTAGGCTAGAGTATGAGTCTAAGACCTTAGCTATTAGGCCAGTCTAAGAGTTAAGACCTTAGCTATTAGGCCAGAGTAAGAGTTAAGACCTTAGCTATTAGGCCAGGGTAAGAGTTAAGACCTTAACCTGTAGGCCATAGTATGAGTCTAAGACCTTAGCTATTCGGCCAGAGTAAGAGTTAAGACCTTAACCATTAGGCCAGAGTATGAGTCTAAGACCTTAGCTATTAGGCCAGAGTAAGAGTTAAGACCTTAGCTATTAGGCCAGAGTAAGAGTTAAGACCTGAACCAGTAGGCCAGAGTACGAGTCTAAGACCTTAGCTATTAGGCCAGAGTAAGAGTTAAGACCTTAGCTATTAGGCCAGAGTAAGAGTTAAGACCTTAGCTTTTAGGCCAGAGTAAGAGTTAAGACCTTAACCTGTAGGCCATAGTTCGAGTCTAAGACCTTAACCATTAGGCCAGAGTAAGAGTTAAGACCTTAGCTATTAGGCCAGAGTAAGAGTTAAGACCATAACCAGTAGGCCAGAGTAAGAGTTAAGACCTAAACCAGTAGGCCATAGAACGAGTCTAAGACCATAGCTATTAGGCCAGAGTAAGAGTTAAGACATTAACCATTAGGCCAGAGTACGAGTCTAAGACCTTAGCTATTTGGCCAGAGTACTAGTCTAAGACCTTAGCTATTAGGCCATAGTACGAGTCTAAGACCTTAGCTATTAGGCCAGAGTAAGAGTTAAGACCTTAACCAGTAGGCCAGAGTAAGAGTTAAGACCTTAACCATTAGGCCAGAGTACGAGTCTAAGACCTTAGCTATTAGGCCAGAGTAAGAGGTAAGACCTTAACCTGTAGGCCAGAGTAAGAGTTAAGACCTTAACCATTAGGCCAGAGTAAGAGTTAAGACTTTAACCAGTAGGCCAGGGTAAGAGTTAAGACCTTAACCAGTAGGCCAGAGTACGAGTCTAAGACCTTAGCTATTAGGCCAGAGTAAGAGGTAAGACCTTAACCTGTAGGCCAGAGTAAGAGTTAAGACCTTAACCATTAGGCCAGAGTAAGAGTTAAGACCTTAACCAGTAGGCCAGGGTAAGAGTTAAGACCTTAACCAGTAGGCCAGAGTACGAGTCTAAGACCTTAGCTATTAGGCCAGAGTAAGAGTTAAGACCTTAACCTGTAGGCCAGAGTAAGAGTTAAGACCTTAACCATTAGGCCAGAGTAAGAGTTAAGACCTTAACCATTAGGCCAGAGTACGAGTCTAAGACCTTAGCTATTAGGCCAGAGTAAGAGTTAAGACAATAACCAGTAGGCCAGAGTAAGAGTTAAGACCTTAACCAGTAGGCCATAGAACGAGTCTAAGACCATAGCTATTAGGCCAGAGTAAGAGTTAAGACCTTAACCGTTAGGCCAGAGTATGAGTCTAAGACCTTAGCTATTAGGCCAGAGTACTAGTCTAAGACCTTAGCTATTAGGCCATAGTACGAGTCTAAGACCTTAGCTATTAGGCCAGAGTAAGAGTTAAGACCTTAGCTATTAGGCCAGAGTAAGAGTTAAGACTTTAACCAGTAGGCCAGAGTACGAGTCTAAGACCTTAGCTATTAGGCCAGAGTAAGAGTTAAGACCTTAGCTATTAGGCCAGAGTAAGAGTTAAGACCTTAACCTGTAGGCCAGAGTAAGAGTTAAGACCTTACCCATTAGGCCAGAGTAAGAGTTAAGACCTTAACCATTAGGCCAAAGTACGAGTCTAAGACCTTAGCTATTAGGCCAGAGTAAGAGTTAAGACAATAACCAATAGGCCAGAGTAAGAGTTAAGACCTTAACCAGTAGGCCATAGAACGAGTCTAAGACCATAGCTATTAGGCCAGAGTAAGAGTTAAGACCTTAACCATTAGGCCAGAGTACGAGTCTAAGACCTTAGCTATTAGGCCAGAGTACTAGTCTAAGACCTTAGCTATTAGGCCATAGTACGAGTCTAAGACCTTAGCTATTAGGCCAGAGTAAGAGTTAAGACCTTAGCTATTAGGCCAGAGTAAGAGTTAAGACTTTAACCAGTAGGCCAGAGTACGAGTCTAAGACCTTAGCTATCAGGCCAGAGTAAGAGTTAAGACCTTAGCTATTAGGCCAGAGTAAGAGTCAAGACCTTAGCTATTAGGCCAGAGTAAGAGTTAAGACCTTAACCATTAGGCCAGAGAACGAGTCTAAGACCTTAACCATTAGGCCAGAGTAAGAGTTAAGACCTTAACCATTAGGCCAGAGTACGAGTCTAAGACCGTAGCTATTAGGCCAGAGTAAGAGTCAAGACCTTAGCTATTAGGCCAGAGTAAGAGTTAAGACCTTAACCTGTAGGCCATAGTACGAGTCTAAGACCTTAACCATTAGGCCAGAGTATGAGTCTAAGACCTTAGCTATTAGGCCAGAGTAAGAGTCTAAGACCTTAGCTATTAGGCCAGAGTAAGTGTTAAGACATTAACCATTAGGCCAGAGTGCGAGTCTAAGACCTTAGCTATTAGGCCAGAGTACGAGTCTAAGACCTTAGCTATTAGGCCAGAGTAAGAGTTAAGACCTTAAACAGTAGGCCAGTGTAAGAGTTAAGACCTTAACCTGTAAGCCATAGTACAAGTCTAAGACCTTAGCTATTAGGCCAGAGTAAGAGTTAAGACCTTAACCTGTAGGCCAGAGTAAGAGTTCAGACCTTAGCTATTAGGCCAGAGTAAGAGTTAAGACCTTAATCAGTAGGCCAGAGTATGAGTCTAAGACCCTAGCTATTAGGCCAGAGTAAGAGTTAAGACATTAACCAGTAGGCCAGAGTAAGAGTTAATACCTTAGCTATTAGGCCAGAGTAAGAGTTAAGACCTTAACCTGTAGGCCAGAGTAAGAGTTAAGACCTTAACCAGTAGGCTAGAGTATGAGTCTAAGACCTTAGCTATTAGGCCAGAGTAAGAGTTAAGACCTTAGCTATTAGGCCAGAGTAAGAGTTAAGACCTTAACCTGTAGGCCATAGTATGAGTCTAAGACCTTAGCTATTCAGCCAGAGTAAGAGTTAAGACCTTAACCTGTAGGCCATAGTACGAGTCTAAGACCTTAACCATTAGGCCAGAGTATGAGTCTAAGACCTTAGCTATTAAGCCAGAGTAAGAGTTAAGACCTTAGCTATAAGGCCAGAGTAAGAGTTAAGACCTTAACCTGTAGGCCATAGTATGAGTCTAAGACCTTAGCTATTAGGCCAGAGTAAGAGTTAAGAACTTAACCTGCAGGCCATAGTACGAGTCTAAGACCTTAACCATTAGGCCAGAGTATGAGTCTAAGACCTTAGCTATTAGGCCAGAGTAAGAGTTAAGACCTAAGCTTTAAGGCCAGAGTACGAGTCTAAGACCTTAGCTATTAGGCCATAGTATGAGTCTAAGACCTTAGCTATTAGGCCAGAGTAAGAGTTAAGACCTTAGCTATTAGGCCAGAGTAAGAGTTAAGACCTTAACCAGTAGGCCAGAGTAAGAGTTTAGACCTTAGCTATTAGGCCAGAGTACGAGTTCAGACCTTAACCAGTAGGCCAGAGTAAGAGTTAAGACCTTAACCAGTAGGCCAGAGTTAGAGTTAAGACCTTAACCATTAGGCCAGAGTACGAGTCTAAGACCTTAGCTATTAGGCCAGAGTAAGAGGTAAGACCTTAACCTGTAGGCCAGAGTAAGAGTTAAGACCTTAACCATTAGGCCAGAGTAAGAGTTAAGACCTTAACCAGTAGGCCAGGGTAAGAGTTAAGACCTTAACCAGTAGGCCAGAGTAAGAGTCTAAGACCTTACCTATTAGGCCAGAGTAAGAGTTAAGACCTTAACCTGTAGGCCAGAGTAAGAGTTAAGACCTTAACCATTAGGCCAGAGTAAGAGTTAAGACCTTAACCAGTAGGCCAGAGTAAGAGTTAAGACCTTAACCAGTAGGCCAGAGTAAGAGTTAAGACCTTAACCAGTAGGCCAGAGTAAGAGTTAAGACTTTAGCTTTTAGGCCAGAGTTAGAGTTAAGACCTTAACCTGTAGGCCAGAGTAAGAGTTAAGACCTTAACCATTAGGCCAGAGTAAGAGTTAAGACCTTAACCAGTAGGCCAGAGTAAGAGTTAAGACCTTAACCAGTAGGCCATAGTACGAGTCTAAGACCTTAACCATTAGGCCAGAGTTCGAGTGTAAGACCTTAGCTATTAGGCCAGAGTACGAGTCTAAGACCTTAGCTATTAGGCCAGAGTAAGAGTTAAGACCTTAGCTATTAGGCCAGAGTAAGAGGTAAGACCTTAGCTATTAGGCCAGAGTAAGAGTTAAGACCTTAACCTGTAGGCCATAGTACGAGTCTAAGACCTTAACCATTAGGCCAGAGTAAGAGTCAAGACCTTAACCATTAGGCCAGAGTACGAGTCTAAGACCTTAGCTATTAGGCCAGAGTAAGAGTTAAGACCTTAACCATTAGGCCAGAGTAAGAGTTAAGACCTTAACCAGTAGGCCAGGGTAAGAGTTAAGACCTTAACCAGTAGGCCAGAGTACGAGTCTAAGACCTTAGCTATTAGGCCAGAGTAAGAGTTAAGACCTTAGCTATTAGGCCAGAGTAAGAGTTAAGACCTTAACCAGTAGGCCAGAGTAAGAGTTAAGACCTTAACCAGTAGGCCAGAGTAAGAGTTAAGACCTTAACCAGTAGGCCAGGGTAAGAGTTAAGACCTTAACCAGTAGGCCAGAGTAAGAGTTAAGATCTTAACCAGTAGGCCAGAGTAAGAGTTAAGACCTTAACCAGTAGGCCAGAGTAAGAGTTAAGACCTTAACCAGTAGGCCAGAGTACGAGTCTAAGACCTTAGCTATTAGGCCAGAGTAAGAGTTAAGACCTTAACCTGTAGGCCAGAGTACGAGTCTAAGACCTTAACCATTAGGCCAGAGTAAGAGTTAAGACCTTAACCATTAGGCCAGAGTACGAGTCTAAGACCGTAGCTATTAGGCCAGAGTAAGAGTCAAGACCTTAGCTATTAGGCCAGAGTAAGAGTTAAGACCTTAACCTGTAGGCCATAGTACGAGTCTAAGACCTTAACCATTAGGCCAGAGTATGAGTCTAAGACCTTAGCTATTAGGCCAGAGTAAGAGTCTAAGACCTTAGCTATTAGGCCAGAGTAAGTGTTAAGACATTAACCATTAGGCCAGAGTGCGAGTCTAAGACCTTAGCTATTAGGCCAGAGTACGAGTCTAAGACCTTAGCTATTAGGCCAGAGTAAGAGTTAAGACCTTAACCAGTAGGCCAGTGTAAGAGTTAAGACCTTAACCTGTAAGCCATAGTACGAGTCTAAGACCTTAGCTATTAGGCCAGAGTAAGAGTTAAGACCTTAACCAGTAGGCCAGAGTATGAGTCTAAGACCCTAGCTATTAGGCCAGAGTAAGAGTTAAGACATTAACCAGTAGGCCAGAGTAAGAGTTAATACCTTAGCTATTAGGCCAGAGTAAGAGTTAAGACCTTAGCTATTAGGCCAGAGTAAGAGTTAAGACCTTACCAGTAGGCCAGAGTAAGAGTTAAGACCTTAACCAGTAGGCCAGAGTACGATTCTAAGACCTTAGCTATTAGGCCAGAGTAAGAGTTCAGACCTTAACCTGTAGGCCAGAGTAAGAGTTAAGACCTTAACCAGTAGGCTAGAGTATGAGTCTAAGACCTTAGCTATTAGGCCAGAGTAAGAGTTAAGACCTTAGCTATTAGGCCAGAGTAAGAGTTAAGACCTTAACCTGTAGGCCATAGTATGAGTCTAAGACCTTAGCTATTCAGCCAGAGTAAGAGTTAAGACCTTAACCTGTAGGCCATAGTACGAGTCTAAGACCTTAACCATTAGGCCAGAGTATGAGTCTAAGACCTTAGCTATTAAGCCAGAGTAAGAGTTAAGACCTTAGCTATAAGGCCAGAGTAAGAGTTAAGACCTTAACCTGTAGGCCATAGTATGAGTCTAAGACCTTAGCTATTAGGCCAGAGTAAGAGTTAAGACCTTAACCTGCAGGCCATAGTACGAGTCTAAGACCTTAACCATTAGGCCAGAGTATGAGTCTAAGACCTTAGCTATTAGGCCAGAGTAAGAGTTAAGACCTAAGCTTTAAGGCCAGAGTACGAGTCTAAGACCTTAGCTATTAGGCCATAGTATGAGTCTAAGACCTTAGCTATTAGGCCAGAGTAAGAGTTAAGACCTTAGCTATTAGGCCAGAGTAAGAGTTAAGACCTTAACCAGTAGGCCAGAGTAAGAGTTAAGACCTTAGCTATTAGGCCAGAGTACGAGTTCAGACCTTAACCAGTAGGCCAGAGTAAGAGTTAAGACCTTAACCAGTAGGCCAGAGTTAGAGTTAAGACCTTAACCATTAGGCCAGAGTACGAGTCTAAGACCTTAGCTATTAGGCCAGAGTAAGAGGTAAGACCTTAACCTGTAGGCCAGAGTAAGAGTTAAGACCTTAACCATTAGGCCAGAGTAAGAGTTAAGACCTTAACCAGTAGGCCAGGGTAAGAGTTAAGACCTTAACCAGTAGGCCAGAGTAAGAGTCTAAGACCTTACCTATTAGGCCAGAGTAAGAGTTAAGACCTTAACCTGTAGGCCAGAGTAAGAGTTAAGACCTTAACCATTAGGCCAGAGTAAGAGTTAAGACCTTAACCAGTAGGCCAGAGTAAGAGTTAAGACCTTAACCAGTAGGCCAGAGTAAGAGTTAAGACCTTAACCAGTAGGCCAGAGTAAGAGTTAAGACTTTAGCTTTTAGGCCAGAGTTAGAGTTAAGACCTTAACCTGTAGGCCAGAGTAAGAGTTAAGACCTTAACCATTAGGCCAGAGTAAGAGTTAAGACCTTAACCAGTAGGCCAGAGTAAGAGTTAAGACCTTAACCAGTAGGCCATAGTACGAGTCTAAGACCTTAACCATTAGGCCAGAGTTCGAGTGTAAGACCTTAGCTATTAGGCCAGAGTACGAGTCTAAGACCTTAGCTATTAGGCCAGAGTAAGAGTTAAGACCTTAGCTATTAGGCCAGAGTAAGAGGTAAGACCTTAGCTATTAGGCCAGAGTAAGAGTTAAGACCTTAACCTGTAGGCCATAGTACGAGTCTAAGACCTTAACCATTAGGCCAGAGTAAGAGTCAAGACCTTAACCATTAGGCCAGAGTACGAGTCTAAGACCTTAGCTATTAGGCCAGAGTAAGAGTTAAGACCTTAACCATTAGGCCAGAGTAAGAGTTAAGACCTTAACCAGTAGGCCAGGGTAAGAGTTAAGACCTTAACCAGTAGGCCAGAGTACGAGTCTAAGACCTTAGCTATTAGGCCAGAGTAAGAGTTAAGACCTTAACCTGTAGGCCAGAGTAAGAGTTAAGACCTTAACCAGTAGGCTAGAGTATGAGTCTAAGACCTTAGCTATTAGGCCAGAGTAAGAGTTAAGACCTTAGCTATTAGGCCAGAGTAAGAGTTAAGACCTTAACCTGTAGGCCATAGTATGAGTCTAAGACCTTAGCTATTCGGCCAGAGTAAGAGTTAAGACCTTAACCTGTAGGCCATAGTACGAGTCTAAGACCTTAACCATTAGGCCAGAGTATGAGTCTAAGACCTTAGCTATTAAGCCAGAGTAAGAGTTAAGACCTTAGCTATAAGGCCAGAGTAAGAGTTAAGACCTTAACCTGTAGGCCATAGTATGAGTCTAAGACCTTAGCTATTAGGCCAGAGTAAGAGTTAAGACCTTAACCTGCAGGCCATAGTACGAGTCTAAGACCTTAACCATTAGGCCAGAGTATGAGTCTAAGACCTTAGCTATTAGGCCAGAGTAAGAGTTAAGACCTAAGCTATTAGGCCAGAGTAAGAGTTAAGACCTTAACCAGTAGGCCAGAGTAAGAGTTAAGACCTTAGCTATTAGGCCAGAGTACGAGTTCAGACCTTAACCAGTAGGCCAGAGTAAGAGTTAAGACCTTAACCAGTAGGCCATAGAACGAGTCTAAGACCATAGCTATTAGGCCAGAGTAAGAGTTAAGACCTTAACCAGTAGGCCAGGGTAAGAGTTAAGACCTTAACCTGTAGGCCAGAGTAAGAGTTAAGACCTTAACCAGTAGGCCAGAGTACGAGTCTAAGACCTTAGCTATTAGGCCAGAGTAAGAGGTAAGACCGTAACCTGTAGGCCAGAGTAAGAGTTAAGACCTTAACCATTAGGCCAGAGTAAGAGTTAAGACCTTAACCAGTAGGCCAGGGTAAGAGTTAAGACCTTAACCAGTAGGCCAGAGTACGAGTCTAAGACCTTAGCTATTAGGCCAGAGTAAGAGTTAAGACCTTACCTATAAGGCCAGAGTAAGAGTTAAGACCTTAACCAGTAGGCCAGAGTAAGAGTTAAGACCTTAGCTATTAGGCCACAGTAAGAGTTAAGACCTTAACCAGTAGGCCAGAGTAAGAGTTAAGACCTTAACCAGTAGGCCAGAGTACGAGTCTAAGACCTTAGCTATTAGGCCAGAGTAAGAGGTAAGACCTTAACCTGTAGGCCAGAGTAAGAGTTAAGACCTTAACCATTAGGCCAGAGTAAGAGTTAAGACCTTAACCAGTAGGCCAGGGTAAGAGTTAAGACCTTAACCAGTAGGCCAGAGTACGAGTCTAAGACCTTAGCTATTAGGCCAGAGTAAGAGTTAAGACCTTAACCTGTAGGCCAGAGTAAGAGTTAAGACCTTAACCATTAGGCCAGAGTAAGAGTTAAGACCTTAACCAGTAGGCCAGAGTAAGAGTTAAGACCTTAACCAGTAGGCCATAGTACGAGTCTAAGACCTTAACCATTAGGCCAGAGTTCGAGTGTAAGACCTTAGCTATTAGGCCAGAGTACGAGTCTAAGACCTTAGCTATTAGGCCAGAGTAAGAGTTAAGACCTTAGCTATTAGGCCAGTGTAAGAGTTAAGACCTTAGCTATTAGGCCAGAGTAAGAGTTAAGACCTTAACCTGTAGGCCATAGTACGAGTCTAAGACCTTAACCATTAGGCCAGAGTAAGAGTTAAGACCTTAACCATTAGGCCAGAGTACGAGTCTAAGACCTTAGCTATTAGGCCAGAGTAAGAGTTAAGACCATAACCAGTAGGCCAGAGTAAGAGTTAAGACCTTAACCAGTAGGCCATAGAACGAGTCTAAGACCATAGCTATTAGGCCAGAGTAAGAGTTAAGACCTTAACCATTAGGCCAGAGTACGAGTCTAAGACCTTAGCTATTAGGCCAGAGTAAGAGGTAAGACCTTAACCTGTAGGCCAGAGTAAGAGTTAAGACCTTAACCATTAGGCCAGAGTAAGAGTTAAGACCTTAACCAGTAGGCCAGGGTAAGAGTTAAGACCTTAACCAGTAGGCCAGAGTAAGAGTCTAAGACCTTAGCTATTAGGCCAGAGTACTAGTCTAAGACCTTAGCTATTAGGCCATAGTACGAGTCTAAGACCTTAGCTATTAGGC
>NW_028188125.1:0-3000 GCF_964204655.1 Triturus cristatus | reverse complement strand
CTCTCTACTGCTCTCTACTACTCTCTACTCACTCTCTACTCACTCTCTACTACTCACTCTCTACTACTCTCACTCTACTACTCACTCTCTACTACTCACTCTCTACTACTCTCTACTACTCTCTCTCTACTTCTCACTCTACTACTCACCCTACTACTCACTCTCTACTACTCTCTACTACTCACTCTCTACTACTGTCTACGGCTCTCTACTACTCTCTACTCACTCTCTACTACTCTCTACTTCTCACTCTCTACTACTCACTCTCTACTACTCTCTACTATACCTATTCTCTACTATCTACTACTCACTCTCTACTACTCTCTCTCTACTACTCACTCTACTACTCACTCTCTACTACTCTCTTCTACCCTCTACTACTCACTCTCTTCTACTCTCTACTACTCACTCTCTACTACTCACTCTCTATTGCTCACTCTCTACTACTCATTCTCTAGTACTCTATACTCTACTACTCTCTACTCTCCACTAACTCTCTACTATTCTCTACTCTCTACTCATCTCTACTACTCTCTCTCTACTAGTCTCTCTCTACTACTCACTCTCTACTATGTGACTCACTCAATACTACTCTCTACTCTACTACACACTCTCTACTACTCTCTACTACTCTATACTACTCAATCTCTACTACTCTCTACTACTCTCTACTGCTCTCTACTACTCTCTAATCACTCTATACTACTCATTCTCTACTACTCTCTCTCTACTGCTCACTCTCTACTGCTCACTCTCTACTACTCACTCTTTACTACTCACTCTCTACTTCTCTACTCTACCTACTCTCTGCTCTCTACTACTCACTCTCTACTACTCACTCTCTACTACTCTCTACTACTCTCTACTACTCTCTACTGCTCTCTACTACTCTCTATTCACTCTCTACTACTCTCTACTACTCACTCTTTATTACTCTCTAGTACTCTCTACTACTCACTCTCTACTACTCACTCTCTACTACTCTCTCTCTACTACTCACTCTCTACTACTCTCTACTCACTCTATACTACTCACTCTCTACTACTCTTTCTCTACTGCTCTACTCTACCTACTCTCTGCTCTCTACTACTCACTCTCAACTACTCACTCTCTACTACTCTCTACTACTCACTCTCTACTACTCTCTACTACTCTCTACTGCTCTCTACTACTCTCTACTCACTCTCTACTACTCTCTGCTACTCACTCTTTACTACTCTCTACTACTCACTCTCTACTACTCTCTACTACTCTCTACTACTCGCTCTCTACTACTCTCTCTTTACTACTCACTCTCTACTACTCACTCTCTAGTACTCTCTCTCTCGTACTCTCTGCTATGCACTCTCTACTACTCTCTACTACTCACTCTCTACTACTCTCTCTCTACTACTCACGCTCTTCTACTCACTCTCTAGTACTCTCTCTCTACTGCTCAAAATCTACTACTCTCTCTCTACTACTCTCTACTAGTCACACTCTACTACTCTCTACTAAGTAATACTACTCTCTACTGCTCTCTACTACTCTCTACTCACTCTATCATTCTCACTCTCTTCTACTCACACTCTACTACTCACTCTCTACTACTCACTCTCTACTACTCACTCTCTACTACTCTCTACTACTCTCTCTCTACTACTCACTCTACTACTTACTCTCTGCTACTCTCTACTACTCACTCTCTACTACTCTCTACTCACTCTTTACTACTCTCTCTCTACTACTCTCTCTCTACTACTCACTCTCTACTACTCACTCTCTACTCTACCTACTCTCTACTGCTCACTCTCTACTACTCACTCTCTAATACTCTCTACTACTCTCTACTCTCTACTCACTCTCAACTACTCTCTACTCTCTACTATCTCTCTACTGCTCTCTACTCTCTTCTACTCTCTACTCTCTACTACTCTCTCTCTGCTACTCTCTCTGTACTACTCACTCTCTACTACTCTACTCACTTTCTACTTCTCTCTTCTCTACTACTCACTATCTACTACTCTCTCTACTACTCTCTACTCTATCATACTCACTCTCTACTACTCACACTCTACTATTCACTCTCTACTACTCACTCTCTACTACTCACTCTCTTCTACTCTCTACTACTCTTTACTACTCACTCTCTACTACTCTCTACTACTCACTCTCTACTACTCTCTACTCACTCTCTACTACTCTCTACTACTTACTCTCTACTACTCACTCTCTACTACTCACTCTCTACTACTCTACTCTACCTACTCTCAGCTCTCTACTACTCACTCTCTTCTACTCACTCTCTACTACTCTCTACTACTCACTCTCTATTACTCTCTACTTCTCTCTACTGCTCTGTACTACTCTCTACTCACTCTCTACTACTGTCTACTACTCACTCTTTATTACTCTCTACTACTCTCTACTAGTCACTCTCTACTACTCACTCTCTACTACTCTCTCTCTACTACTCTCTACTCACTCTATACTACTCACTCTCTAATACTCTATACTACTCTCTACTCTCTACCCACTCTCAACTACTCTCTACTCTCTACTACTCTCTACTCTCTACTACTCTCTCTCTGCTACTCTCTCTCTCTACTACTCACTCTCTACTACTCTACTCGCTCTCTACTACTCTCTTCTCTACTACTCACTATCTACTACTCTCTCTCTACTACTCTCTACTACTCTCTACTAATCACACTCTACTACTCTCTACTACTTAATACTACTCTCTACTGCTCTCTACTACTCTCTACTCACTCCACCATACTCACTCTCTACTACTCTCACTCTACTACTCACTCTCTACTACTCACTCACTACTACTCACTCTCTACTACTCTGTACTACTCTCTCTCTACTACTCACTCTCTACTACTCTCTACTACTCACTCTCCACTACTCTCTACTAACTCTCTCCTACTCTCTACTACTCACTCTCTACTGCTCTCTACTACTCTCTACTTACTCTACCATACTCACTCTCTACTACTCTCTCTCTACTACTCT
>NW_028188124.1:0-120000 GCF_964204655.1 Triturus cristatus | reverse complement strand
AGGGTAGAGGAAGGGGTAGAAGGGTAGAGGAAGGGGTAGAAGGGTAGAGGAAAGGGTAGAAGGGTAGAGGAAGGGGTAGAAGGGTAGAGGTAGGGGTAGAAGGGTAGGGTTCGAAGGGTAGAGGTAGGGTTCGAAGGGTAGACGTATGGGTAAAAGGGTAGAGGTAGAGGCAGAAGGGTAGAGGTAGAAGGGTAGAGGTAGAGGCAGAAGGGTAGAGGTAGAAGGGTAGGGGTAGAAAGGTAGAGGTTAAAGGGTAGGGGTAGAGGTAGAGGTGTAGAGGCAGAAGGGTAGAGGTAGAAGGGTAAAGGTAGAGGCAGAAGGGCAGAGGTAGAAGGGCAGAGGCAGAAGGGTACAGGTAGAAGGGTAGAGGTAAAAGGGAAGAGGTGTAGAGGTAGAAGGGTAGAGGTAGAAGGGTAGAGGAAGAAGGGAAGAGGTGTAGAGGTAGAAGGGTAGAGGTAGAAGGGTAGAGCTAGAAGGGTAGAGGTAGAGGTAGAAGGGTAGAGGTAGAAGGGTAAAGGTAGAGGCAGAAGGGCAGAGGTAGAAGGTTAGAGGTAGAAGTGTAGAGGTAGAAGGGTAGAGGTAGAAGGGTAAAGGTAGAGGCAGAAGGGCAGAGGTAGAAGGGCAGAGGCAGAAGGGTACAGGTAGAAGGGTAGAGGTAAAAGGGAATAGGTGTAGAGGTAGAAGGGTAGAGGTAGAAGGGTAGAGGAAGAAGGGAAGAGGTGTAGAGGTAGAAGGGTAGAGCTAGAAGGGTAGAGGTAGAGGTAGAAGGGTAGAGGTAGAAGGGTAGAGGTAGCAGTAGAAGGGTAGAGGTAGAAGGGTAGGGGTAGAGGTAGAAGGGTAGAGGTAGAGGTAGAAGGGTAGAGGGTAGAGGTAGAGTAAGAAGGGTAGAGGTAGAGTAAGAAGGGTAGAGGTAGAGTAAGAAGGGTAGAGGTAGAACGGAAGAAGGGTAGAGGTAGAACGGAAGAAGGGTAGAGGTAGAAGGGTAGAGGTAGTAGGGTAGAGGTAGAGGGGTAGAGGTAGAAGGGTAGAGGTAGAGGTAGAAGGGTAGAGGTAGAGGTAGAAGGGTATAGGTAGAGGTAGAAGGGTATAGGTAGAGGTAGAAGGGTAGAGGTAGAAGGGTAGAGGTAGAAGGGTAGAGGTAGAAGGGTAGAGGTAGAAGGGTATAGGTAGAGGTAGAAGGGTAGAGGTAGAAGGGTAGAGGTAGAAGGGTAGAGGTAGAAGGGTAGAGGTAGAAGGGTAGAGGTAGAAGGGTAGAGGTAGAAGGGTAGAGGTAGAAGGGTAGAGGTAGAGGTAGAAGGGTAGAGGTAGAGGTAGAAGGGTAGAGGTAGAGGTAGAAGGGTAGGGGTAGAAGGGTAGAAGGGTAGGGGTAGAAGGGTAGAGGTAGAAGGGTAGAGGTAGAAGGGTAGAGGTAGAAGGGTAGAGGTAGAAGGGTAGAGGTAGAAGGGTAGGGGTAGAAGGGTAGGGGTAGAAGGGTAGGGGTAGAAGGGTAGGGGTAGAAGGGTAGAGGTAGAAGGGTAGAGGTAGAAGGGTAGGGGTAGAGGTAGAGGGGTAGAGGTAGAAGGGTAGAGGTAGAAGGGTAGAGGTAGAAGGGTAATGGTAGATGTAGAGGGGTAGAGGTAGAAGGGTAGGGGTAGAAAGGTAGGGGTAGAAGGATAGGGGTAGAAGGTTGGGGGTAGAAGGGTAGGGGTAGAGGTAGAAGGGTAGAGGTAGAAGGGTAGGGGTAGAAGGGTAGAGTTAGAAGGGTAGGGGTAGAAGGGTAGAGGAAGGGGTAGAAGGGTAGAGGAAGGGGTAGAAGGGTAGAGGAAGGGGTAGAAGGGTAGAGGAAAGGGTAGAAGGGTAGAGGAAGGGGTAGAAGGGTAGAGGTAGGGGTAGAAGGGTAGAGGTAGGGGTAGAAGGGTAGGGTTCGAAGGGTAGAGGTAGGGTTCGAAGGGTAGACGTATGGGTAGAAGGGTAGAGGCAGAAGGGTAGAGGTAGAAGGGTAGAGGTAGAAGGGTAGGGGTAGAGGTAGAGGGGTAGAGGTAGAAGGGTAGAGCTAGAAGGGTAGAGGTAGAAGGGTAGAGGTAGAAGGGTAGAGGTAGCAGTAGAAGGGTAGAGGTAGAAGGGTAGAGGTAGAAGGGTAAAGGTAGAGGCAGAAGGGCAGAGGTAGAAGGTTAGAGGTAGAAGTGTAGAGGTAGAAGTGTAGAGGTAGAAGGGTAAAGGTAGAGGCAGAAGGGCAGAGGTAGAAGGGCAGAGGCAGAAGGGTACAGGTAGAAGGGTAGAGGTAAAAGGGAAGAGGTGTAGAGGTAGAAGGGTAGAGGTAGAAGGGTAGAGGAAGAAGGGAAGAGGTGTAGAGGTAGAAGGGTAGAGGTAGAAGGGTAGAGCTAGAAGGGTAGAGGTAGAGGTAGAAGGGTAGAGGTAGAAGGGTAGAGGTAGCAGTAGAAGGGTAGAGGTAGAAGGGTAGAGGTAGAAGGGAAGAGGTGTAGAGGTAGAAGGGTAGAGGTAGAAGGGTAGAGGAAGAAGGGAAGAGGTGTAGAGGTAGAAGGGTAGCGGTAGAAGGGTAGAGGTAGAAGGGTAGGGGTAGAAGGGTAGAGGAAGGGGTAGAAGGGTAGAGGAAGGGGTAGAAGGGTAGAGGAAGGGGTAGAAGGGTAGAGGAAAGGGTAGAAGGGTAGAGGAAGGGGTAGAAGGGTATAGGTAGGGGTAGAAGGGTAGGGTTCGAAGGGTAGAGGTAGGGTTCGAAGGGTAGACGTATGGGTAGAAGGGTAGAGGTAGAGGCAGAAGGGTAGAGGTAGAAGGGTAGAGGTAGAAGGGTAAAGGTAGAGGCAGAAGGGCAGAGGTAGAAGGTTAGAGGTAGAAGTGTAGAGGTAGAAGTGTAGAGGTAGAAGGGTAGAGGTAGAAGGGTAAAGGTAGAGGCAGAAGGGCAGAGGTAGAAGGGCAGAGGCAGAAGGGTACAGGTAGAAGGGTAGAGGTAAAAGGCAAGAGGTGTAGAGGTAGAAGGGTAGAGGTAGAAGGGTAGAGGAAGAAGGGAAGAGGTGTAGAGGTAGAAGGGTAGAGGTAGAAGGGTAGAGCTAGAAGGGTAGAGGTAGAGGTAGAAGGGTAGAGGTAGAAGGGTAGAGGTAGCAGTAGAAGGGTAGAGGTAGAAGGGTAGAGGTAGAAGGGAAGAGGTGTAGAGGTAGAAGGGTAGAGGTAGAAGGGTAGAGGAAGAAGGGAAGAGGTGTAGAGGTAGAAGGGTAGAGGTAGAAGGGTAGAGGAAGAAGGGAAGAGGTGTAGAGGTAGAAGGGTAGAGGTAGAAGGGTAGAGCTAGAAGGGTAGAGGTAGAAGGGTAGAGGTAGAAGGGTAGAGGTAGAAGGGTAGAGGTAGCAGTAGAAGGGTAGAGGTAGAAGGGTAGAGGTAGAAGGGTAAAGGTAGAGGCAGAAGGGCAGAGGTAGAAGGTTAGAGGTAGAAGTGTAGAGGTAGAAGGGTAGAGGTAGAAGGGTAAAGGTAGAGGTAGAAGGGCAGAGGCAGAAGGGTACAGGTAGAAGGGTAGAGGTAAAAGGGAAGAGGTGTAGAGGTAGAAGGGTAGAGGTAGAAGGGTAGAGGAAGAAGGGAAGAGGTGTAGAGGTAGAAGGGTAGAGGTAGAAGGGTAGAGCTAGAAGGGTAGAGGTAGAGGTAGAAGGGTAGAGGTAGAAGGGTAGAGGTAGCAGTAGAAGGGTAGAGGTAGAAGGGTAGAGGTAGAAGGGAAGAGGTGTAGAGGTAGAAGGGTAGAGGTAGAAGGGTAGAGCTAGAAGGGTAGAGGTAGAGGTAGAAGGGTAGAGGTAGAAGGGTAGAGGTAGAAGGGTAGAGGTAGAAGGGTAGGGGTAGAGGTAGAAGGGTAGAGGTAGAGGTAGAAGGGTAGAGGGTAGAGGTAGAGTAAGAAGGGTAGAGGTAGAGTAAGAAGGGTAGAGGTAGAGTAAGAAGGGTAGAGGTAGAGTAAGAAGGGTAGAGGTAGAACGGAAGAAGGGTAGAGGTAGAAGGGTAGAGGTAGAAGGGTAGAGGTAGAGGTAGAAGGGTATAGGTAGAGGTAGAAGGGTATAGGTAGAGGTAGAAGGGTATAGGTAGAGGTAGAAGGGTAGAGGTAGAAGGGTAGAGGTAGAAGGGTAGAGGTAGAAGGGTAGAAGGGTAGGGGTAGAAGGGTAGAGGGTAGAAGGGTAGGGGTAGAAGGGTAGAGGTAGAAGGGTAGAGGTAGAAGGGTAGAGGTAGAAGGGTAGAGGTAGAAGGGTAGAGGTAGAAGGGTAGAGGTAGAAGGGTAGAGGTAGAAGGGTAGAGGTAGAAGGGTAGGGGTAGAAGGGTAGGGGTAGAAGGGTAGGGGTAGAAGGGTAGGGGTAGAAGGGTAGGGGTAGAAGGGTAGAGGTAGAAGGGTAGAGGTAGAAGGGAAGAGGTAGAAGGGTAGGGGTAGAGGTAGAATGGTAGAGGCAGAGGCAGAAGGGTAGAGGTAGAAGGGTATACGTAGAAGAGTAGAGGGTAGAGGAAGAAGGGTAGAGGTAGAGGTAGAAGGGTAGAGGTAGAAGGGTAGAGGTAGCGGTAGAAGGGTAGAGGTAGAAGGGTAGGGGTAGAAGGGTAGGGGTAGAGGTAGAAGGGTAGAGGTAGAAGGGTAGAGGGTAGGGATAGAAGGGTAGAGGGTAGGGATAGAAGGGTAGGGGTAGAGGTAGAAGGGTAGAGGTAGAAGGGTAGAGGTAGAAGGGTAGAGGTAGAAGGGTAGAGGTAGAAGGGTAGAGGTAGAAGGGTAGAGGTAGAAGGGTAGAGGTAGAACGGTTGGGGTAGAGGTAGAAGGGTAGAGGTAGAGGTAGAAGGGTAGACGTAGAAGGGTAGAGGTAGAAGGGTAGAGGTACAAGGGTAGAGGTACAACGGTAGAGGTAGAAGGGTAGGGGTAGAAGGGTAGAGGTAGAAGGGTAGAGGTAGAAGTAGAAGGGTAGAGGTAGAAGGGAAGAGGTAGAAGGGTAGAGGTAGAAGGGAAGAGGTAGAAGGGAAGAGGTGTAGCGGTAGTGGGGTAGAGGTAGTAGGGTAGAGGTAGAAGGGTAGAGGTAGAAGGGTATACGTAGAAGAGTAGAGGGTAGAGGAAGAAGGGTAGAGGGTAGAAGGGTAGAGGGTAGAGGGTAGAAGGGTAGAGGCAGTAGGGTAGAGGCAGAAGGGTAGAGGCAGAAGGGTAGAGGCAGAAGGGTAGAGGCAGAAGGGTAGACGTAGAGGCAAAAGGGTAGATGCAAAAGGGTAGACGTAGAGGCAAAAGGGAAGAGGCAAAAGGGAAGAGGCAAAAGGGAAGAGGCAAAAGGGAAGAGGCAAAAGGGAAGAGGCAAAAGGGAAGAGGCAAAAGGGCAGAGGTAGAAGGGTAGAGGTAGAAGAGCAGAGGTAGAAGGGTAGGGGTAGAAGGGTAGGGGTAGAAGAGTAGGGGTAGAGATCGAGGGGTAGGGGCAGAGGTCGAAGGGTAGGGGCAGAGGTCGAAGGGCAGGGGCAGAGGTCGAAGGGCAGGGGCAGAGGTCGAAGGGCAGGGGCAGAGGTCGAAGGGCAGGGGCAGAGGTCGAAGGGCAGGGGCAGAGGTCGAAGGGCAGGGGCAGAGGTCGAAAGGCAGGGGCAGAGGTCGAAAGGCAGGGGCAGAGGTCGAAAGGCAGGGGCAGAGGTCGAAGGGCAGGGGCAGAGGTCGAAGGGCAGGGGCAGAGGTCGAAGGGCAGGGGCAGAGGTCGAAGGGCAGGGGCAGAGGTCGAAGGGCAGGGGCAGAGGTCGAAGGGCAGGGGCAGAGGTCGAAGGGCAGGGGCAGAGGTCGAAGGGCAGGGTCAGAGGTCGAAGGGCAGGGTCAGAGGTCAAAGGGCAGGGTCAGAGGTCAAAGGGCAGGGTCAGAGGTCAAAGGGCAGGGTCAGAGGTCAAAGGGCAGGGTCAGAGGTCAAAGGGCAGGGTCAGAGGTCAAAGGGCAGGGTCAGAGGTCAAAGGGCAGGGTCAGAGGTCAAAGGGCAGGGTCAGAGGTCAAAGGGCAGGGTCAGAGGTCAAAGGGCAGGGTCAGAGGTCAAAGGGCAGGGTCAGAGGTCAAAGGGCAGGGTCAGAGGTCAAAGGGCAGGGTCAGAGGTCAAAGGGCAGGGTCA
This sequence comes from Triturus cristatus, assembly GCF_964204655.1. NCBI lineage: Eukaryota > Metazoa > Chordata > Amphibia > Caudata > Salamandridae > Triturus > Triturus cristatus. Next base: position 113,938 of record NW_028188124.1, on the reverse strand, counting down.
GAGGTCAAAGGGCAGGGTCAGAGGTCAAAGGGCAGAGTCAGTAGGGTAGAGGTAGTAGGGTAGAGGTGGTAGAGGTAGTAGGGTATAGGCAGAGGTAGAAGGGTAGAGGTAGTAGGGTAGAGGTGGTAGGGTAGAGGTGTAGAGGTAGAAGGGAAGAGGTAGAAGGGTAGAGGTAGAAGGGAAGAGGTAGAAGGGAAGAGGTAGAAGGGAAGAGGTGTAGCGGTAGTAGGGTAGAGGTAGTAGGGTAGAGGTAGTAGGGTAGAGGTAGAGGTAGAAGGGTAGGGGTAGAGGCAGAAGGGTAGAGGTAGAAGGGTATACGTAGAAGAGTAGAGGGTAGAGGAAGAAGGGTAGAGGGTAGAGGAAGAAGGGTAGAAGGGTAGAGGGTAGAAGGGTAGAAGGGTAGAGGGTAGAAGGGTAGAGGCAGTAGGGTAGAGGCAGAAGGGTAGACGTAGAGGCAAAAGGTAGACGTAGATGCAAAAGGGTAGAGGCAAAAGGGAAGAGGCAAAAGGGCAGAGGCAAAAGGGCAGAGGTAGAAGGGTAGAGGTAGAAGAGCAGAGGTAGAAGGGTAGGGGTAGAAGGGTAGGGGTAGAAGAGTAGGGGTAGAGATCGAGGGGTAGGGGCAGAGGTCGAAGGGCAGGGGCAGAGGTCGAAGGGCAGGGGCAGAGGTCGAAGGGCAGGGGCAGAGGTCGAAGGGCAGGGGCAGAGGTCGAAGGGCAGGGGCAGAGGTCGAAGGGCAGGGGCAGAGGTCGAAGGGCAGGGGCAGAGGTCGAAGGGCAGGGGCAGAGGTCGAAGGGCAGGGGCAGAGGTCAAAGGGCAGGGTCAGAGGTCAAAGGGCAGGGTCAGAGGTCAAAGGGCAGGGTCAGAGGTCAAAGGGCAGGGTCAGAGGTCAAAGGGCAGGGTCAGAGGTCAAAGGGCAGGGTCAGAGGTCAAAGGGCAGGGTCAGAGGTCAAAGGGCAGGGTCAGAGGTCAAAGGGCAGGGTCAGAGGTCAAAGGGCAGGGTCAGAGGTCAAAGGGCAGGGTCAGAGGTCAAAGGGCAGAGGTCGAAGGGCAGGGGCAGACGTCGAAGGGCAGGGGCAGAGGTAGAAGGGCAGGGGCAGAGGTAGAAGGGCAGAGTCAGTAGGGTAGAGGTAGTAGGGTAGAGGTGGTAGAGGTAGTAGGGTATAGGCAGAGGTAGAAGGGTAGAGGTAGAAGAGTAGAGGGTAGAGGTAGAAGGGTAGAGGTAGTAGGGTAGAGGTGGTAGGGTAGAGGTGTAGAGGTAGAAGGGTAGAGGTAGTAGGGTAGGGGTAGAGGTAGAAGGGTAGAGGTAGAAGGGTAGAGGTAGAAGGGTAGGGGTAGAGGCAGAAGGGTAGAGGTAGAAGGGCAGAGGCAGAAGGGCAGAGGCAGAAGGGCAGAGGCAGAAGGGCAGAGTCAGAAGGGCAGAGTCGGAAGGGCAGAGTCGGAAGGGCAGAGTCGGAAGGGCAGAGTTGGAAGGGCAGAGGCAGAAGGGCAGAGGCAGAAGGGCAGAGGCAGAAGGGCAGAGGCAGAAGGGCAGAGGCAGAAGGGCAGAGGCAGAAGGGTAGAGGTAGAGGGGTAGAAGGGTAGAGGAAGGGGTAGAAGGGTAGAGGAAGGGGTAGAAGGGTAGAGGAAGGGGTAGAAGGGTAGAGGAAGGGGTAGAAGGGTAGAGGTAGGGGTAGAAGGGTAGGGTTCGAAGGGTAGAGGTAGGGTTCGAAGGGTAGACGTATGGGTAGAAGGGTAGAGGTAGAGGCAGAAGGGTAGAGGTAGAAGGGTAGAGGTAGAAGGGTAAAGGTAGAGGCAGAAGGGCAGAGGTAGAAGGTTAGAGGTAGAAGTGTAGAGGTAGAAGGGTAGAGGTAGAAGGGTAAAGGTAGAGGCAGAAGGGCAGAGGTAGAAGGGCAGAGGCAGAAGGGTACAGGTAGAAGGGTAGAGGTAAAAGGGAAGAGGTGTAGAGGTAGAAGGGTAGAGGTAGAAGGGTAGAGGAAGAAGGGAAGAGGTGTAGAGGTAGAAGGGTAGAGGTAGAAGGGTAGAGGTAGAGGTAGAAGGGTAGAGGTAGAGGTAGAAGGGTAGAGGTAGAAGGGTAGAGGTAGCAGTAGAAGGGTAGAGGTAGAAGGGTAGGGGTAGAGGTAGAAGGGTAGGGGTAGAGGTAGAAGGGTAGGGGTAGAGGTAGAAGGGTAGAGGTAGAAGGGTAGAGGGTAGAGGTAGAGTAAGAAGGGTAGAGGTAGAACGGAAGAAGGGTAGAGGTAGAAGGGTAGAGGTAGAAGGGTAGAGGTAGAAGTGTATAGGTAGAGGTAGAAGGGTAGAGGTAGAGGTAGAAGGGTAGAGGTAGAAGGGTAGAGGTAGAAGGGTAGGGGTAGAAGGGTAGAGGGTAGAAGGGTAGAGGGTAGAAGGGTAGAGGTAGAAGGGTAGAGGTAGAAGGGTAGAGGTAGAAGGGTAGAGGTAGAAGGGTAGAGGTAGAAGGGTAGAGGTAGAAGGGTAGAGGTAGAAGGGTAGAGGTAGAAGGGTAGAGGTAGAAGGGTAGAGGTAGAAGGTAGCGGTAGAAGGGAAGAGGTGTAGAGGTAGAAGGGTAGAGGTAGTAGGGTAGGGGTAGAGGTAGTAGGGTAGGGGTAGAGGTAGAAGGGTAGAGGTAGAGGCAGAAGGGTAGAGGTAGAAGGGTATACGTAGAAGAGTAGAGGGTAGAGGAAGAAGGGTAGAGGTAGAAGGGTAGGGGTAGAGGCAGAAGGGTAGAGGTAGAAGGGCAGAGGCAGAAGGGTAGAGGAAGAAGGGAAGAGGTGTAGAGGTAGAAGGGTAGAGGTAGAAGGGTAGAGGAAGAAGGGAAGAGGTGTAGAGGTAGAAGGGTAGAGGTAGAGTAAGAAGGGTAGAGGTAGAGTAAGAAGGGTAGAGGTAGAGTAAGAAGGGTAGAGGTAGAACGGAAGAAGGGTAGAGGTAGAAGGGTAGAGGTAGAAGGGTAGAGGTAGAAGGGTAGAGGTAGAAGGGTAGAGGTAGAAGGGTAGAGGTAGAGGTAGAGGTAGAAGGGTATAGGTAGAGGTAGAAGGGTATAGGTAGAGGTAGAAGGGTAGAGGTAGAAGGGTAGAGGTAGAAGGGTAGAGGTAGAAGGGTAGAGGTAGAAGGGTAGAGGTAGAAGGGTAGAGGTAGAAGGGTAGAGGTAGAGGTAGAGGTAGAAGGGTAGAGGGTAGAAGGGTAGAGGTAGAAGGGTAGAGGTAGAAGGGTAGAGGTAGAAGGGTAGAGGTAGAAGGGTAGAGGTAGAAGGGTAGAGGTAGAAGGGTAGAGGTAAAAGGGTAGAGGTAGAAGGGTAGAGGTAGAAGGGTAGAGGTAGAGGTGGAAGGGTAGAGGTAGAGGTGGAAGGGTAGAGGTGGAAGGGTAGAAGGGTAGAGGTGGAAGGGTAGAAGGGTAGAGCTAGAAGGGTAGAGGTAGAAGGGAAGAGGTGTAGAGGTAGAAGGGTAGAGGAAGAAGGGTAGAGGTAGAAGGGAAGAGGTGTAGAGGTAGACGGGTAGAGGTAGACGGGTAGAAGTAGAAGGGCAGAGGTAGTAGGGTAGAGGTGGTAGAGTTAGAGGTAGAAGAGTAGAGGTAGGAGGGTAGGGGGGTAGAGGTAGAAGGGTAGAGGTAGAGGTAGAAGGGTAGAGGTAGAAGGGCAGAGGCAGAAGCAGAAGGGCAGAGGCAGAAGGGTAGAGGTAGAACGGTAAAGGTAGATGGGTAGAAGGGTAGAAGTAGATGGGTAGAAGGGTAGAGGTAGGGGTAGAAGGGTAGAGGTAGGGGTAGAAGGGTAGGGGTAGAAGGGTAGGGGTAGAGGTAGAAGGGTAGAGGTAGGAGGGTAGAGGTAGAGGTAGAAGGGTAGAGGTAGAAGGGTAGAGGTAGAGGTAGAAGGGTAGAGGTAGAGGTAGAAGGGTAGAGGTAGAAGGGTAGGGGTAGAGGTAGGGGTAGAGGGGTAGGGGTAGAAGGGTAGAGGGAAAGGTAGAGGTAGAAGGGTAGAGGTAGAAGGGAAGAGGTGTAAAGGTAGAAGGGTAGAGGTAGAAGGGTAGAGGTAGAAGGGTAGAGGTAGTAGGGAGAGGTAGTAGGGAGAGGTAGAGGTAGTAGGGTAGAGGTAGTTGGGTAGAGGTAGAAGTGTAGAGGTAGAAGGGTAGAAGGGTAAAGGTAGAGGCAGAAGGGCAGAGGTAGAAGTAGAAGGGTAGAGGAAGAAAGGTAGAGGTAGAAGGGAAGAGGGGTAGAGATAGAAGGGTAGAGGTAGAAGGGTAGAGGTAGTAGGGTAGAGGTAGTAGGGTAGAAGTAGAGGTAGTAGGGTAGAGGTAGAGGTAGTAGGGTAGAGGTAGAAGGGTAGGGGTAGAGGTAGAAGGGTAGAGGTAGAAGGGTAGAGGTAGAAGGGTAGAGGGAGAAGGGTAGGGGTAGAAGGGTAGGGGTAGAAGGGTAGGGGTAGAAGGGTAGGGGTACAGGTAGAAGGGTAGAGATAGAGGTAGAAGGGTAGAGATAGAGGTAGAAGGGTAGAGGTAGAAGGGTAGAGGTAGAAGGGTAGAGGTAGAGGTACAAGGGTAGAGGTAGAAGGGTAGGGGTAGAAGGGTAGGGGTAGAAGGGTAGAGGTAGAAGGGTAGAGGTAGAAGGGTAGAGGTAGAAGGGTAGAGGTAGAAGGGTAGAGGTAGAAGGGTAGAGGTAGAGGTAGAAGGGTAGAGGTAGAAGGGAAGAGGTAGAAGGGCAGAGGCAGAAGGGCAGAGGCAGAAGGGCAGAGGCAGAAGGGCAGAGTCAGAAGGGCAGAAGCAGAAGGGCAGAGGCAGAAGGGCAGAGGCAGAAGGGCAGAGGCAGAAGGGTAGAGGCAGAAGGGTAGAAGGGTAGAGGAAGGGGTAGAAGGATAGAGGAAGGGGTAGAAGGGTAGAGGAAGGGGTAGAAGGGTAGAGGAAGGGGTAGAAGGGTAGAGGAAAGGGTAGAAGGGTAGAGGAAGGGGTAGAAGGGTAGAGGTAGGGGTAGAAGGGTAGGGTTCGAAGGGTAGAGGTAGGGTTCGAAGGGTAGACGTATGGGTAGAAGGGTAGAGGTAGAGGCAGAAGGGTAGAGGTAGAAGGGTAGAGGTAGAAGGGTAGAGGTAGAGGCAGAAGGGTAGAGGTAGAAGGGTAGAGGTAGAAGGGTAAAGGTAGAGGCAGAAGGGCAGAGGTAGAAGGTTAGAGGTAGAAGTGTAGAGGTAGAAGGTTAGAGGTAGAAGTGTAGAGGTAGAAGGGTAGAGGTAGAAGGGTAGAGGCAGTAGGGTACAGGTAGAAGGGTAGAGGTAAAAGGGAAGAGGTAAAAGGGAAGAGGTGTAGAGGTAGAAGGGTAGAGGAAGAAGGGTAGAGGAAGAAGGGAAGAGGTGTAGAGGCAGAAGGGTAGAGGTAGAAGGGTAGAGCTAGAAGGGTAGAGGTAGAGGTAGAAGGGTAGAGGTAGAAGGGTAGAGGTAGCAGTAGAAGGGTAGAGGTAGAAGGGTAGAGGTAGAAGGGTAGGGGTAGAGGTAGAGGGTAGAGGTAGAGTAAGAAGGGTAGAGTTAGAACGGAAGAAGGGTAGAGGTAGAAGGGTAGAGGTAGAAGGGTAGAGGTAGAGGTAGAAGGGTATAGGTAGAGGTAGAAGGGTAGAGGTAGAAGGGTAGAGGTAGAAGGGTAGAGGTAGAAGGGTAGAGGTAGAAGGGTAGAGGTAGAAGGGTAGAGGTAGAAGGGTAGAGGTAGAAGGGTAGAGGTAGAAGAGTAGAGGTAGAAGGGTAGAGGGTAGAAGGGTAGAGGGTAGAAGGGTAGAGGGTAGAAGGGTAGAGGTAGACGGGTAGAGGTAGACGGGTAGAGGTAGAAGGGTAGAGGTAGAAGGGTAGAGGTAGAAGGGTAGAGGTAGAAGGGTAGAGGTAGAAGGGTAGAGGTAGAAGGGTAGAGGTAGAAGGGTAGGGGTAGAAGGGTAGGGGTAGAAGGGTAGGGGTAGAAGGGTAGAGGTAGAAGGGTAGGGGTAGAAGGGTAGAGGTAGAAGGGAAGAGGTAGAAGGGAAGAGGTAGAAGGGAAGAGGTGTAGAGGTAGAAGGGAAGAGGTAGTAGGGTAGAGGTAGTAGGGTAGGGGTAGAGGTAGAGGTAGAAGGGTAGAGGTAGAGGCAGAAGGGTAGAGGTAGAAGGGTATACGTAGAAGAGTAGAGGGTAGAGGAAGAAGGGTAGAGGTAGAGGTAGAAGGGCAGAGGCAGAAGCAGAAGGGCAGAGGCAGAAGGGTAGAGGCAGAAGGGCAGAGGCAGAAGGGCAGAGGCAGAAGGGCAGAGGCAGAAGGGCAGAGGCAGAAGGGCAGAGGTAGAGGGGTAGAAGGGTAGAGGAAGGGGTAGAAGGGTAGAGGAAGGGGTAGAAGGGTAGAGGAAGGGGTAGAAGGGTAGAGGAAGGGGTAGAAGGGTAGAGGTAGGGGTAGAAGGGTAGGGTTCGAAGGGTAGAGGTAGGGTTCGAAGGGTAGACGTATGGGTAGAAGGGTAGAGGTAGAGGCAGAAGGGTAGAGGTAGAAGGGTAGGGGTAGAAGGGTAGAGGTAGAAGGGTAGAGGTAGAGGCAGAAGGGTAGAGGTAGAAGGGTAGGGGTAGAAAGGTAGGGGTTAAAGGGTAGGGGTAGAAGGGTAGGGGTAGAAGGGTAGAGGTAGAAGGGAAGAGGTAGAAGGGAAGAGGTAGAAGGGAAGAGATAGAAGGGAAGAGGTAGAAGGGTAAAGGGGAAGAGGTGTAGAGGTGGAAGGGTAGAGGTAGAGGTAGAAGGGTAGAGGTGGAAGGGTAGAGGTGGAAAGGTAGAGGTAGAAGGGAAGAGGTGTAGAGGTAGAAGGGTAGAGGTAGAAGGGTAGAGGTAGAAGGGTAGAGGTAGTAGGGTAGAGGCAGTAGGGTAGAGGCAGAAGGGTAGAGTCAGAAGGGTAGAGTCAGAAGGGTAGAGTCAGAAGGGTAGAGTCAGAAGGGTAGAGTCAGAAGGGTAGAGTCAGAAGGGTAGAGTCAGAAGGGTAGAGTCAGAAGGGTAGAGGTAGAGGTGGAAGGGTAGAGGTAGAAGGGTAGAAGGGTAGAGGTGGAAGGGTAGAAGGGTAGAGGTAGAAGGGAAGAGGTGTAGAGGTAGAAGGGTAGAGAAAGAAGGGTAGAGGTAGAAGGGAAGAGGTGTAGAGGTAGACGGGTAGAGGTAGACGGTAGAAGTAGAAGGGTAGAGGTAGTAGGGTAGAGGTGGTAGAGGTAGTAGGGTATAGGCAGAGGTAGAAGGGTAGAGGTAGAAGAGTAGAGGGTAGAGGTAGAAGGGTAGAGGTAGTAGGGTAGAGGTGGTAGGGTAGAGGTGTAGAGGTAGAAGGGTAGAGGTAGTAGGGTAGAGGTAGAGGTAGAAGGGTAGGGGTAGAGGCAGAAGGGTAGAGGCAGAAGGGTAGAGGTAGAAGGGTAGAGGCAGAAGGGCAGAGGCAGAAGGGCAGAGTCAGAAGGGCAGAGTCAGAAGGGCAGAGTCAGAAGGGCAGAGTCAGAAGGGCAGAGTCAGAAGGGCAGAGGCAGAAGGGCAGAGGCAGAAGGGTAGAGGCAGAAGGGCAGAGGCAGAAGGGTAGAGGCAGAAGGGTAGAGGGGTAGAAGGGTAGAGGAAGAGGGGTAGAAGGGTAGAGGAAGGGGTAGAAGGGTAGAGGAAGGGGTAGAAGGGTAGAGGAAGGGGTAGAGGGGTAGAGGTAGGGGTAGAAGGGTAGGGTTCGAAGGGTAGAGGTAGGGTTCGAAGGGTAGACGTATGGGTAAAAGGGTAGAGGTAGAGGCAGAAGGGTAGAGGTAGAAGGGTAGAGGTAGAGGCAGAAGGGTAGAGGTAGAAGGGTAGGGGTAGAAAGGTAGAGGTTAAAGGGTAGGGGTAGAGGTAGAGGTGTAGAGGCAGAAGGGTAGAGGTAGAAGGGTAAAGGTAGAGGCAGAAGGGCAGAGGTAGAAGGGCAGAGGCAGAAGGGTACAGGTAGAAGGGTAGAGGTAAAAGGGAAGAGGTGTAGAGGTAGAAGGGTAGAGGTAGAAGGGTAGAGGAAGAAGGGAAGAGGTGTAGAGGTAGAAGGGTAGAGGTAGAAGGGTAGAGCTAGAAGGGTAGAGGTAGAGGTAGAAGGGTAGAGGTAGAAGGGTAAAGGTAGAGGCAGAAGGGCAGAGGTAGAAGGTTAGAGGTAGAAGTGTAGAGGTAGAAGGGTAGAGGTAGAAGGGTAAAGGTAGAGGCAGAAGGGCAGAGGTAGAAGGGCAGAGGCAGAAGGGTACAGGTAGAAGGGTAGAGGTAAAAGGGAATAGGTGTAGAGGTAGAAGGGTAGAGGTAGAAGGGTAGAGGAAGAAGGGAAGAGGTGTAGAGGTAGAAGGGTAGAGCTAGAAGGGTAGAGGTAGAGGTAGAAGGGTAGAGGTAGAAGGGTAGAGGTAGCAGTAGAAGGGTAGAGGTAGAAGGGTAGGGGTAGAGGTAGAAGGGTAGAGGTAAGGGTAGAGGGTAGAGGGTAGAGGTAGAGTAAGAAGGGTAGAGGTAGAGTAAGAAGGGTAGAGGTAGAACGGAAGAAGGGTAGAGGTAGAACGGAAGAAGGGTAGAGGTAGAAGGGTAGAGGTAGTAGGGTAGAGGTAGAGGGGTAGAGGTAGAAGGGTAGAGGTAGAGGTAGAAGGGTAGAGGTAGAGGTAGAAGGGTATAGGTAGAGGTAGAAGGGTATAGGTAGAGGTAGAAGGGTAGAGGTAGAAGGGTAGAGGTAGAAGGGTAGAGGTAGAAGGGTAGAGGTAGAAGGGTAGAGGTAGAAGGGTATAGGTAGAGGTAGAAGGGTAGAGGTAGAAGGGTAGAGGTAGAAGGGTAGAGGTAGAAGGGTAGAGGTAGAAGGGTAGAGGTAGAGGTAGAAGGGTAGAGGTAGAAGGGTAGAGGTAGAGGTAGAAGGGTAGAGGTAGAGGTAGAAGGGTAGGGGTAGAAGGGTAGAAGGGTAGGGGTAGAAGGGTAGAGGTAGAAGGGTAGAGGTAGAAGGGTAGAGGTAGAAGGGTAGAGGTAGAAGGGTAGAGGTAGAAGGTAGCGGTAGAAGGGTAGGGGTAGAAGGGTAGGGGTAGAAGGGTAGGGGTAGAAGGGTAGGGGTAGAAGGGTAGAGGTAGAAGGGTAGAGGTAGAAGGGTAGAGGTAGAAGGGTAGGGGTAGAGGTAGAGGGGTAGAGGTAGAAGGGTAGAGGTAGAAGGGTAATGGTAGATGTAGAGGGGTAGAGGTAGAAGGGTAGGGGTAGAAGGGTAGGGGTAGAAGGGTAGGGGTAGAGGTAGAAGGGTAGAGGTAGAAGGGTAGGGGTAGAAGGGTAGAGGAAGGGGTAGAAGGGTAGAGGAAGGGGTAGAAGGGGTAGAAGGGTACAGGAAGGGGTAGAAGGGTAGAGGAAGGGGTAGAAGGGTAGAGGAAAGGGTAGAAGGGTAGAGGAAGGGGTAGAAGGGTAGAGGTAGGGGTAGAAGGGTAGGGTTCGAAGGGTAGAGGTAGGGTTCGAAGGGTAGACGTATGGGTAGAAGGGTAGAGGCAGAAGGGTAGAGGTAGAAGGGTAAAGGTAGAGGCAGAAGGGCAGAGGTAGAAGGTTAGAGGTAGAAGTGTAGAGGTAGAAGGGTAGAGGTAGAAGGGTAAAGGTAGAGGCAGAAGGGCAGAGGTAGAAGGGCAGAGGCAGAAGGGTACAGGTAGAAGGGTAGAGGTAAAAGGGAAGAGGTGTAGAGGTAGAAGGGTAGAGGTAGAAGGGTAGAGGAAGAAGGGAAGAGGTGTAGAGGTAGAAGGGTAGAGGTAGAAGGGTAGAGCTAGAAGGGTAGAGGTAGAGGTAGAAGGGTAGAGGTAGAAGGGTAGAGGTAGCAGTAGAAGGGTAGAGGTAGAAGGGTAGAGGTAGAAGGGAAGAGGTGTAGAGGTAGAAGGGTAGAGGTAGAAGGGTAGAGGAAGAAGGGAAGAGGTGTAGAGGTAGAAGGGTAGCGGTAGAAGGGTAGAGGTAGAAGGGTAGGGGTAGAAGGGTAGAGGAAGGGGTAGAAGGGTAGAGGAAGGGGTAGAAGGGTAGAGGAAGGGGTAGAAGGGTAGAGGAAAGGGTAGAAGGGTAGAGGAAGGGGTAGAAGGGTATAGGTAGGGGTAGAAGGGTAGGGTTCGAAGGGTAGAGGTAGGGTTCGAAGGGTAGACGTATGGGTAGAAGGGTAGAGGTAGAGGCAGAAGGGTAGAGGCAGAAGGGTAGAGGTAGAAGGGTAAAGGTAGAGGCAGAAGGGCAGAGGTAGAAGGTTAGAGGTAGAAGGGTAGAGGTAGAAGGGTAGGGGTAGAAGGGTAGGGGTAGAAGGGTAGAGGTAGAAGGGTAGAGGTAGAAGGGTAGAGGTAGAAGGGTAGAGGTAGAAGGGTAGAGGTAGAGGTAGAAGGGTAGAGGTAGAAGGGAAGAGGTAGAAGGGCAGAGGCAGAAGGGCAGAGGCAGAAGGGCAGAGGCAGAAGGGCAGAGTCAGAAGGGCAGAAGCAGAAGGGCAGAGGCAGAAGGGCAGAGGCAGAAGGGTAGAGGCAGAAGGGTAGAAGGGTAGAGGAAGGGGTAGAAGGATAGAGGAAGGGGTAGAAGGGTAGAGGAAGGGGTAGAAGGGTAGAGGAAAGGGTAGAAGGGTAGAGGAAGGGGTAGAAGGGTAGAGGTAGGGGTAGAAGGGTAGGGTTCGAAGGGTAGAGGTAGGGTTCGAAGGGTAGACGTATGGGTAGAAGGGTAGAGGTAGAGGCAGAAGGGTAGAGGTAGAAGGGTAGAGGTAGAAGGGTAGAGGTAGAGGCAGAAGGGTAGAGGTAGAAGGGTAGAGGTAGAAGGGTAAAGGTAGAGGCAGAAGGGCAGAGGTAGAAGGTTAGAGGTAGAAGTGTAGAGGTAGAAGGGTAGAGGTAGAAGGGTAGAGGCAGTAGGGTACAGGTAGAAGGGTAGAGGTAAAAGGGAAGAGGTAAAAGGGAAGAGGTGTAGAGGTAGAAGGGTAGAGGAAGAAGGGTAGAGGAAGAAGGGAAGAGGTGTAGAGGTAGAAGGGTAGAGGTAGAAGGGTAGAGCTAGAAGGGTAGAGGTAGAGGTAGAAGGGTAGAGGTAGAAGGGTAGAGGTAGCAGTAGAAGGGTAGAGGTAGAAGGGTAGAGGTAGAAGGGTAGGGTAGAGGTAGAAGGGTAGAGGTAGAGGTATAAGGGTAGAGGGTAGAGGTAGAGTAAGAAGGGTAGAGTTAGAACGGAAGAAGGGTAGAGGTAGAAGGGTAGAGGTAGAAGGGTAGAGGTAGAGGTAGAAGGGTATAGGTAGAGGTAGAAGGGTAGAGGTAGAAGGGTAGAGGTAGAAGGGTAGAGGTAGGGTAGAAGGGTAGAGGTAGAAGGTAGAGGTAGAAGGGTAGAGGTAGAGGTAGAAGGGTAGAGGTAGAAGGGTAGAGGTAGAAGGGTAGAGGTAGAAGAGTAGAGGTAGAAGGGTAGAGGGTAGAAGGGTAGAGGGTAGAAGGGTAGAGGGTAGAAGGGTAGAGGTAGACGGGTAGAGGTAGACGGGTAGAGGTAGAAGGGTAGAGGTAGAAGGGTAGAGGTAGAAGGGTAGAGGTAGAAGGGTAGAGGTAGAAGTGTAGAGGTAGAAGGGTAGAGGTAGAAGGGTAGAGGTAGAAGGGTAGGGGTAGAAGGGTAGGGGTTAGAAGGGTAGGGGTAGAAGGGTAGAGGTAGAAGGGAAGAGGTAGAAGGGAAGAGGTAGAAGGGAAGAGGTGTAGAGGTAGAAGGGAAGAGGTAGTAGGGTAGAGGTAGTAGGGTAGGGGTAGAGGTAGAGGTAGAAGGGTAGAGGTAGAGGCAGAAGGGTAGAGGTAGAAGGGTATACGTAGAAGAGTAGAGGGTAGAGGAGAAGGGTAGAGGTAGAGGTAGAAGGGCAGAGGCAGAAGCAGAAGGGCAGGCAGAAGGGTAGAGGCAGAAGGGCAGAGGCAGAAGGGCAGAGGCAGAAGGGCAGAGGCAGAAGGGCAGAGGCAGAAGGGCAGAGGTAGAGGGGTAGAAGGGTAGAGGAAGGGGTAGAAGGGTAGAGGAAGGGGTAGAAGGGTAGAGGAAGGGGTAGAAGGGTAGAGGAAGGGGTAGAAGGGTAGAGGTAGGGGTAGAAGGGTAGGGTTCGAAGGGTAGAGGTAGGGTTCGAAGGGTAGACGTATGGGTAGAAGGGTAGAGGTAGGGGTAGAAGGGTAGAGGTAGAAGGGTAGGGGTAGAGGTAGGGGTAGAAGGGTAGAGGTAGAAGGGTAGAGGTAGAGGCAGAAGGGTAGAGGTAGAAGGGTAGGGGTAGAAAGGTAGGGGTTAAAGGGTAGGGGTAGAAGGGTAGGGGTAGAAGGGTAGAGGTAGAAGGGAAGAGGTAGAAGGGAAGAGGTAGAAGGGAAGAGGTAGAAGGGTAAAGGGGAAGAGGTGTAGAGTGGAAGGTAGAGGTGGAAGGGTAGAGAGGGAGAGGGTAGAGGTGGAAGGGTAGAGGTGGAAAGGTAGAGGTAGAAGGGAAGAGTGTAGAGGTAGAAGGGTAGAGGTAGAAGGGTAGAGGTAGAAGGGTAGAGGTAGTAGGGTAGAGGCAGTAGGGTAGAGGCAGAAGGGTAGAGTCAGAAGGGTAGAGTCAGAAGGGTAGAGTCAGAAGGGTAGAGTCAGAAGGGTAGAGTCAGAAGGGTAGAGTCAGAAGGGTAGAGTCAGAAGGGTAGAGGTAGAGGTGGAAGGGTAGAGGTAGAAGGGTAGAAGGGTAGAGGTGGAAGGGTAGAAGGGTAGAGGTAGAAGGGTAGAGGTAGAAGGGAAGAGGTGTAGAGGTAGAAGGGTAGAGAAAGAAGGGTAGAGGTAGAAGGGAAGAGGTGTAGAGGTAGACGGGTAGAGGTAGACGGTAGAAGTAGAAGGGTAGAGGTAGTAGGGTAGAGGTGGTAGAGGTAGTAGGGTATAGGCAGAGGTAGAAGGGTAGAGGTAGAAGAGTAGAGGGTAGAGGTAGAAGGGTAGAGGTAGTAGGGTAGAGGTGGTAGGGTAGAGGTGTAGAGGTAGAAGGGTAGAGGTAGTAGGGTAGAGGTAGAGGTAGAAGGGTAGGGGTAGAGGCAGAAGGGTAGAGGCAGAAGGGTAGAGGTAGAAGGGTAGAGGCAGAAGGGCAGAGGCAGAAGGGCAGAGTCAGAAGGGCAGAGTCAGAAGGGCAGAGTCAGAAGGGCAGAGTCAGAAGGGCAGAGTCAGAAGGGCAGAGGCAGAAGGGCAGAGGCAGAAGGGTAGAGGCAGAAGGGCAGAGGCAGAAGGGTAGAGGCAGAAGGGTAGAGGGGTAGAAGGGTAGAGGAAGAGGGGTAGAAGGGTAGAGGAAGGGGTAGAAGGGTAGAGGAAGGGGTAGAAGGGTAGAGGAAGGGGTAGAAGGGTAGAGGAAGGGGTAGAAGGGTAGAGGAAAGGGTAGAAGGGTAGAGGAAGGGGTAGAGGGGTAGAGGTAGGGGTAGAAGGGTAGGGTTCGAAGGGTAGAGGTAGGGTTCGAAGGGTAGACGTATGGGTAAAAGGGTAGAGGTAGAGGCAGAAGGGTAGAGGTAGAAGGGTAGAGGTAGAGGCAGAAGGGTAGAGGTAGAAGGGTAGGGGTAGAAAGGTAGAGGTTAAAGGGTAGGGGTAGAGGTAGAGGTGTAGAGGCAGAAGGGTAGAGGTAGAAGGGTAAAGGTAGAGGCAGAAGGGCAGAGGTAGAAGGGCAGAGGCAGAAGGGTACAGGTAGAAGGGTAGAGGTAAAAGGGAAGAGGTGTAGAGGTAGAAGGGTAGAGGTAGAAGGGTAGAGGAAGAAGGGAAGAGGTGTAGAGGTAGAAGGGTAGAGGTAGAAGGGTAGAGCTAGAAGGGTAGAGGTAGAGGTAGAAGGTTAGAGGTAGAAGGGTAAAGGTAGAGGCAGAAGGGCAGAGGTAGAAGGTTAGAGGTAGAAGTGTAGAGGTAGAAGGTTAGAGGTAGAAGTGTAGAGGTAGAAGGGTAGAGGTAGAAGGGTAAAGGTAGAGGCAGAAGGGCAGAGGTAGAAGGGCAGAGGCAGAAGGGTACAGGTAGAAGGGTAGAGGTAAAAGGGAATAGGTGTAGAGGTAGAAGGGTAGAGGTAGAAGGGTAGAGGAAGAAGGGAAGAGGTGTAGAGGTAGAAGGGTAGAGCTAGAAGGGTAGAGGTAGAGGTAGAAGGGTAGAGGTAGAAGGGTAGAGGTAGCAGTAGAAGGGTAGAGGTAGAAGGGTAGGGGTAGAGGTAGAAGGGTAGAGGTAAGGGTAGAGGGTAGAGGTAGAGTAAGAAGGGTAGAGGTAGAGTAAGAAGGGTAGAGGTAGAGTAAGAAGGGTAGAGGTAGAAGGGTAGAGGTAGTAGGGTAGAGGTAGAGGGGTAGAGGTAGAAGGGTAGAGGTAGAGGTAGAAGGGTAGAGGTAGAGGTAGAAGGGTATAGGTAGAGGTAGAAGGGTATAGGTAGAGGTAGAAGGGTAGAGGTAGAAGGGTAGAGGTAGAAGGGTAGAGGTAGAAGGGTAGAGGTAGAAGGGTAGAGGTAGAAGGGTAGAGGTAGAAGGGTAGAGGTAGAAGGGTAGAGGTAGAAGGGTATAGGTAGAGGTAGAAGGGTAGAGGTAGAAGGGTAGAGGTAGAAGGGTAGAGGTAGAAGGGTAGAGGTAGAAGGGTAGAGGTAGAAGGGTAGAGGTAGAAGGGTAGAGGTAGAGGTAGAAGGGTAGAGGTAGAAGGGTAGAGGTAGAGGTAGAAGGGTAGAGGTAGAAGGGTAGGGGTAGAAGGGTAGAAGGGTAGGGGTAGAAGGGTAGAGGTAGAAGGGTAGAGGTAGAAGGGTAGAGGTAGAAGGGTAGAGGTAGAAGGGTAGAGGTAGAAGGTAGCGGTAGAAGGGTAGGGGTAGAAGGGTAGGGGTAGAAGGGTAGGGGTAGAAGGGTAGGGGTAGAAGGGTAGAGGTAGAAGGGTAGAGGTAGAAGGGTAGAGGTAGAAGGGTAGAGGTAGAAGGGTAGGGGTAGAGGTAGAGGGGTAGAGGTAGAAGGGTAGAGGTAGAAGGGTAATGGTAGATGTAGAGGGGTAGAGGTAGAAGGGTAGGGGTAGAAGGGTAGGGGTAGAAGGGTAGGGGTAGAAGGTTGGGGGTAGAAGGGTAGGGGTAGAGGTAGAAGGGTAGAGGTAGAAGGGTAGGGGTAGAAGGGTAGAGGTAGAAGGGTAGGGGTAGAAGGGTAGAGGAAGGGGTAGAAGGGTAGAGGAAGGGGTAGAAGGGTACAGGAAGGGGTAGAAGGGTAGAGGAAGGGGTAGAAGGGTAGAGGAAAGGGTAGAAGGGTAGAGGAAGGGGTAGAAGGGTAGAGGTAGGGGTAGAAGGGTAGGGTTCGAAGGGTAGAGGTAGGGTTCGAAGGGTAGACGTATGGGTAGAAGGGTAGAGGCAGAAGGGTAGAGGTAGAAGGGTAGAGGTAGAAGGGTAAAGGTAGAGGCAGAAGGGCAGAGGTAGAAGGTTAGAGGTAGAAGTGTAGAGGTAGAAGGGTAGAGGTAGAAGGGTAAAGGTAGAGGCAGAAGGGCAGAGGTAGAAGGGCAGAGGCAGAAGGGTACAGGTAGAAGGGTAGAGGTAAAAGGGAAGAGGTGTAGAGGTAGAAGGGTAGAGGTAGAAGGGTAGAGGAAGAAGGGAAGAGGTGTAGAGGTAGAAGGGTAGAGGTAGAAGGGTAGAGCTAGAAGGGTAGAGGTAGAGGTAGCAGGGTAGAGGTAGAAGGGTAGAGGTAGCAGTAGAAGGGTAGAGGTAGAAGGGTAGAGGTAGAAGGGAAGAGGTGTAGAGGTAGAAGGGTAGAGGTAGAAGGGTAGAGGAAGAAGGGAAGAGGTGTAGAGGTAGAAGGGTAGCGGTAGAAGGGTAGAGGTAGAAGGGTAGGGGTAGAAGGGTAGAGGAAGGGGTAGAAGGGTAGAGGAAGGGGTAGAAGGGTAGAGGAAGGGGTAGAAGGGTAGAGGAAAGGGTAGAAGGGTAGAGGAAGGGGTAGAAGGGTATAGGTAGGGGTAGAAGGGTAGGGTTCGAAGGGTAGAGGTAGGGTTCGAAGGGTAGACGTATGGGTAGAAGGGTAGAGGTAGAGGTAGAAGGGTAGAGGCAGAAGGGTAGAGGTAGAAGGGTAAAGGTAGAGGCAGAAGGGCAGAGGTAGAAGGTTAGAGGTAGAAGTGTAGAGGTAGAAGTGTAGAGGTAGAAGGGTAGAGGTAGAAGGGTAAAGGTAGAGGCAGAAGGGCAGAGGTAGAAGGGCAGAGGCAGAAGGGTACAGGTAGAAGGGTAGAGGTAAAAGGCAAGAGGTGTAGAGGTAGAAGGGTAGAGGTAGAAGGGCAGAGTCAGAAGGGCAGAGTCAGAAGGGCAGAGTCAGAAGGGCAGAGGCAGAAGGGCAGAGGCAGAAGGGCAGAGGCAGAAGGGTAGAGGCAGAAGGGCAGAGGCAGAAGGGTAGAGGCAGAAGGGTAGAGGGGTAGAAGGGTAGAGGAAGAGGGGTAGAAGGGTAGAGGAAGGGGTAGAAGGGTAGAGGAAGGGGTAGAAGGGTAGAGGAAGGGGTAGAAGGGTAGAGGAAGGGGTAGAAGGGTAGAGGAAGGGGTAGAAGGGTAGAGGAAAGGGTAGAAGGGTAGAGGAAGGGGTAGAAGGGTAGAGGTAGGGGTAGAAGGGTAGGGTTCGAAGGGTAGAGGTAGGGTTCGAAGGGTAGACGTATGGGTAAAAGGGTAGAGGTAGAGGCAGAAGGGTAGAGGTAGAAGGGTAGAGGTAGAGGCAGAAGGGTAGAGGTAGAAGGGTAGGGGTAGAAAGGTAGAGGTTAAAGGGTAGGGGTAGAGGTAGAGGTGTAGAGGCAGAAGGGTAGAGGTAGAAGGGTAAAGGTAGAGGCAGAAGGGCAGAGGTAGAAGGGCAGAGGCAGAAGGGTACAGGTAGAAGGGTAGAGGTAAAAGGGAAGAGGTGTAGAGGTAGAAGGGTAGAGGTAGAAGGGTAGAGGAAGAAGGGAAGAGGTGTAGAGGTAGAAGGGTAGAGGTAGAAGGGTAGAGCTAGAAGGGTAGAGGTAGAGGTAGAAGGGTAGAGGTAGAAGGGTAAAGGTAGAGGCAGAAGGTTAGAGGTAGAAGGTTAGAGGTAGAAGTGTAGAGGTAGAAGGGTAGAGGTAGAAGGGTAAAGGTAGAGGCAGAAGGGCAGAGGTAGAAGGGCAGAGGCAGAAGGGTACAGGTAGAAGGGTAGAGGTAAAAGGGAATAGGTGTAGAGGTAGAAGGGTAGAGGTAGAAGGGTAGAGGAAGAAGGGAAGAGGTGTAGAGGTAGAAGGGTAGAGCTAGAAGGGTAGAGGTAGAGGTAGAAGGGTAGAGGTAGAAGGGTAGAGGTAGCAGTAGAAGGGTAGAGGTAGAAGGGTAGGGGTAGAGGTAGAAGGGTAGAGGTAGAGGTAGAAGGGTAGAGGGTAGAGGTAGAGTAAGAAGGGTAGAGGTAGAGTAAGAAGGGTAGAGGTAGAGTAAGAAGGGTAGAGGTAGAACGGAAGAAGGGTAGAGGTAGAACGGAAGAAGGGTAGAGGTAGAAGGGTAGAGGTAGTAGGGTAGAGGTAGAGGGGTAGAGGTAGAAGGGTAGAGGTAGAGGTAGAGGTAGAAGGGTATAGGTAGAGGTAGAAGGGTATAGGTAGAGGTAGAAGGGTATAGGTAGAGGTAGAAGGGTAGAGGTAGAAGGGTAGAGGTAGAAGGGTAGAGGTAGAAGGGTATAGGTAGAGGTAGAAGGGTAGAGGTAGAAGGGTAGAGGTAGAAGGGTAGAGGTAGAAGGGTAGAGGTAGAAGGGTAGAGGTAGAGGTAGAAGGGTAGAGGTAGAGGTAGAAGGGTAGAGGTAGAGGTAGAAGGGTAGGGGTAGAAGGGTAGGGGTAGAAGGGTAGAGGTAGAAGGGTAGAGGTAGAAGGGTAGAGGTAGAAGGGTAGAGGTAGAAGGTAGCGGTAGAAGGGTAGCGGTAGAAGGGTAGGGGTAGAAGGGTAGGGGTAGAAGGGTAGGGGTAGAAGGGTAGAGGTAGAAGGGTAGAGGTAGAAGGGTAGAGGTAGAAGGGTAGGGGTAGAGGTAGAGGGGTAGAGGTAGAAGGGTAGAGGTAGAAGGGTAGAGGTAGAAGGGTAATGGTAGATGTAGAGGGGTAGAGGTAGAAGGGTAGGGGTAGAAGGGTAGGGGTAGAAGGATAGGGGTAGAAGGTTGGGGGTAGAAGGGTAGGGGTAGAGGTAGAAGGGTAGGGGTAGAAGGGTAGAGGTAGAAGGGTAGGGGTAGAAGGGTAGAGGAAGGGGTAGAAGGGTAGAGGAAGGGGTAGAAGGGTAGAGGAAGGGGTAGAAGGGTAGAGGAAAGGGTAGAAGGGTAGAGGAAGGGGTAGAAGGGTAGAGGTAGGGGTAGAAGGGTAGGGTTCGAAGGGTAGAGGTAGGGTTCGAAGGGTAGACGTATGGGTAGAAGGGTAGAGGCAGAAGGGTAGAGGTAGAAGGGTAGAGGTAGAAGGGTAGGGGTAGAGGTAGAGGGGTAGAGGTAGAAGGGTAGAGCTAGAAGGGTAGAGGTAGAAGGGTAGAGGTAGCAGTAGAAGGGTAGAGGTAGAAGGGTAGAGGTAGAAGGGTAAAGGTAGAGGCAGAAGGGCAGAGGTAGAAGGTTAGAGGTAGAAGTGTAGAGGTAGAAGGGTAGAGGTAGAAGGGTAAAGGTAGAGGCAGAAGGGCAGAGGTAGAAGGGCAGAGGCAGAAGGGTACAGGTAGAAGGGTAGAGGTAAAAGGGAAGAGGTGTAGAGGTAGAAGGGTAGAGGTAGAAGGGTAGAGGAAGAAGGGAAGAGGTGTAGAGGTAGAAGGGTAGAGGTAGAAGGGTAGAGCTAGAAGGGTAGAGGTAGAGGTAGAAGGGTAGAGGTAGAAGGGTAGAGGTAGCAGTAGAAGGGTAGAGGTAGAAGGGTAGAGGTAGAAGGGAAGAGGTGTAGAGGTAGAAGGGTAGAGGTAGAAGGGTAGAGGAAGAAGGGAAGAGGTGTAGAGGTAGAAGGGTAGCGGTAGAAGGGTAGAGGTAGAAGGGTAGAGGAAGGGGTAGAAGGGTAGAGGAAGGGGTAGAAGGGTAGAGGAAGGGGTAGAAGGGTAGAGGAAAGGGTAGAAGGGTAGAGGAAGGGGTAGAAGGGTATAGGTAGGGGTAGAAGGGTAGGGTTCGAAGGGTAGAGGTAGGGTTCGAAGGGTAGACGTATGGGTAGAAGGGTAGAGGTAGAGGCAGAAGGGTAGAGGTAGAAGGGTAGAGGTAGAAGGGTAGAGGTAGAGGCAGAAGGGCAGAGGTAGAAGGTTAGAGGTAGAAGTGTAGAGGTAGAAGGGTAGAGGTAGAAGGGTAGAGGTAGAAGGGTAGAGGTAGAAGGGTAAAGGTAGAGGCAGAAGGGCAGAGGTAGAAGGGCAGAGGCAGAAGGGTACAGGTAGAAGGGTAGAGGTAAAAGGCAAGAGGTGTAGAGGTAGAAGGGTAGAGGTAGAAGGGTAGAGGAAGAAGGGAAGAGGTGTAGAGGTAGAAGGGTAGAGGTAGAAGGGTAGAGCTAGAAGGGTAGAGGTAGAGGTAGAAGGGTAGAGGTAGAAGGGTAGAGGTAGCAGTAGAAGGGTAGAGGTAGAAGGGTAGAGGTAGAAGGGAAGAGGTGTAGAGGTAGAAGGGTAGAGGTAGAAGGGTAGAGGAAGAAGGGAAGAGGTGTAGAGGTAGAAGGGTAGAGGTAGAAGGGTAGAGGAAGAAGGGAAGAGGTGTAGAGGTAGAAGGGTAGAGGTAGAAGGGTAGAGCTAGAAGGGTAGAGGTAGAAGGGTAGAGGTAGAAGGGTAGAGGTAGCAGTAGAAGGGTAGAGGTAGAAGGGTAGAGGTAGAAGGGTAAAGGTAGAGGCAGAAGGGCAGAGGTAGAAGGTTAGAGGTAGAAGTGTAGAGGTAGAAGGGTAGAGGTAGAAGGGTAAAGGTAGAGGTAGAAGGGCAGAGGCAGAAGGGTACAGGTAGAAGGGTAGAGGTAAAAGGGAAGAGGTGTAGAGGTAGAAGGGTAGAGGTAGAAGGGTAGAGGAAGAAGGGAAGAGGTGTAGAGGTAGAAGGGTAGAGGTAGAAGGGTAGAGCTAGAAGGGTAGAGGTAGAGGTAGAAGGGTAGAGGTAGAAGGGTAGAGGTAGCAGTAGAAGGGTAGAGGTAGAAGGGTAGAGGTAGAAGGGAAGAGGTGTAGAGGTAGAAGGGTAGAGGTAGAAGGGTAGAGGAAGAAGGGAAGAGGTGTAGAGGTAGAAGGGTAGAGGTAGAAGGGTAGAGCTAGAAGGGTAGAGGTAGAGGTAGAAGGGTAGAGGTAGAAGGGTAGAGGTAGCAGTAGAAGGGTAGAGGTAGAAGGGTAGGGGTAGAGGTAGAAGGGTAGAGGTAGAGGTAGAAGGGTAGAGGGTAGAGGTAGAGTAAGAAGGGTAGAGGTAGAGTAAGAAGGGTAGAGGTAGAGTAAGAAGGGTAGAGGTAGAGTAAGAAGGGTAGAGGTAGAGTAAGAAGGGTAGAGGTAGAACGGAAGAAGGGTAGAGGTAGAAGGGTAGAGGTAGAAGGGTAGAGGTAGAGGTAGAAGGGTATAGGTAGAGGTAGAAGGGTATAGGTAGAGGTAGAAGGGTATAGGTAGAGGTAGAAGGGTAGAGGTAGAAGGGTAGAGGTAGAAGGTTAGAGGTAGAAGGGTAGAAGGGTAGGGGTAGAAGGGTAGAGGGTAGAAGGGTAGGGGTAGAAGGGTAGAGGTAGAAGGGTAGAGGTAGAAGGGTAGAGGTAGAAGGGTAGAGGTAGAAGGGTAGAGGTAGAAGGGTAGAGGTAGAAGGGTAGAGGTAGAAGGGTAGGGGTAGAAGGGTAGGGGTAGAAGGGTAGGGGTAGAAGGGTAGGGGTAGAAGGGTAGGGGTAGAAGGGTAGAGGTAGAAGGGTAGAGGTAGAAGGGAAGAGGTAGAAGGGTAGGGGTAGAGGTAGAATGGTAGAGGCAGAGGCAGAAGGGTAGAGGTAGAAGGGTATACGTAGAAGAGTAGAGGGTAGAGGAAGAAGGGTAGAGGTAGAGGTAGAAGGGTAGAGGTAGAAGGGTAGAGGTAGCGGTAGAAGGGTAGAGGTAGAAGGGTAGGGGTAGAAGGGTAGGGGTAGAGGTAGAAGGGTAGAGGTAGAAGGGTAGAGGGTAGGGATAGAAGAGTAGAGGGTAGGGATAGAAGGGTAGGGGTAGAGGTAGAAGGGTAGAGGTAGAAGGGTAGAGGTAGAAGGGTAGAAGGGTAGAGGTAGAAGGGTAGAGGTAGAAGGGTAGAGGTAGAAGGGTAGAGGTAGAGGTAGAGGTAGAAGGGTAGAGGTAGAAGGGTAGAGGTAGAAGGGTAGAGGTAGAACGGTTGGGGTAGAGGTAGAAGGGTAGAGGTAGAGGTAGAAGGGTAGACGTAGAAGGGTAGAGGTAGAAGGGTAGAGGTACAAGGGTAGAGGTACAAGGGTAGAGGTACAAGGGTAGAGGTAGAAGGGTAGAGGTAGAAGGGTAGAGGTAGAGGTACAAGGGTAGGGGTAGAAGGGTAGGGGTAGAAGGGTAGAGGTAGAAGGGTAGAGGTAGAAGTAGAAGGGTAGAGGTAGAAGGGAAGAGGTAGAAGGGTAGAGGTAGAAGGGAAGAGGTAGAAGGGAAGAGGTGTAGCGGTAGTAGGGTAGAGGTAGAAGGGTAGAGGTAGAAGGGTATACGTAGAAGAGTAGAGGGTAGAGGAAGAAGGGTAGAGGGTAGAAGGGTAGAGGGTAGAAGGGTAGAGGCAGTAGGGTAGAGGCAGAAGGGTAGAGGCAGAAGGGTAGAGGCAGAAGGGTAGAGGCAGAAGGGTAGAGGCAGAAGGGTAGAGGCAGAAGGGTAGACGTAGAGGCAAAAGGGTAGATGCAAAAGGGTAGACGTAGAGGCAAAAGGGAAGAGGCAAAAGGGAAGAGGCAAAAGGGAAGAGGCAAAAGGGAAGAGGCAAAAGGGAAGAGGCAAAAGGGCAGAGGTAGAAGGGCAGAGGTAGAAGGGCAGAGGTAGAGGTAGAAGAGCAGAGGTAGAAGGGTAGGGGTAGAAGGGTAGGGGTAGAAGAGTAGGGGTAGAGATCGAGGGGTAGGGGCAGAGGTCGAAGGGTAGGGGCAGAGGTCGAAGGGTAGGGGCAGAGGTCGAAGGGCAGGGGCAGAGGTCGAAGGGCAGGGGCAGAGGTCGAAGGGCAGGGGCAGAGGTCGAAGGGCAGGGGCAGAGGTCGAAGGGCAGGGGCAGAGGTCGAAAGGCAGGGGCAGAGGTCGAAAGGCAGGGGCAGAGGTCGAAGGGCAGGGGCAGAGGTCGAAGGGCAGGGGCAGAGGTCGAAGGGCAGGGGCAGAGGTCGAAGGGCAGGGGCAGAGGTCGAAGGGCAGGGGCAGAGGTCGAAGGGCAGGGGCAGAGGTCGAAGGGCAGGGGCAGAGGTCGAAGGGCAGGGGCAGAGGTCAAAGGGCAGGGTCAGAGGTCAAAGGGCAGGGTCAGAGGTCGAAGGGCAGGGTCAGAGGTCGAAGGGCAGGGGCAGAGGTCGAAGGGCAGGGGCAGAGGTCGAAGGGCAGGGGCAGAGGTCGAAGGGCAGGGGCAGAGGTCGAAGGGCAGGGGCAGAGGTCGAAGGGCAGGGGCAGAGGTCGAAGGGCAGGGGCAGAGGTCGAAGGGCAGGGGCAGAGGTCGAAGAGCAGGGGCAGAGGTCAAAGGGCAGGGTCAGAGGTCAAAGGGCAGGGTCAGAGGTCAAAGGGCAGGGTCAGAGGTCAAAGGGCAGGGTCAGAGGTCAAAGGGCAGAGGTCGAAGGGCAGGGGCAGACGTCGAAGGGCAGGGGCAGAGGTAGAAGGGCAGGGGCAGAGGTAGAAGGGCAGAGTCAGTAGGGTAGAGGTAGTAGGGTAGAGGTGGTAGAGGTAGTAGGGTATAGGCAGAGGTAGAAGGGTAGAGGTAGAAGAGTAGAGGGTAGAGGTAGAAGGGTAGAGGTAGTAGGGTAGAGGTGGTAGGGTAGAGGTGTAGAGGTAGAAGGGTAGAGGTAGTAGGGTAGGGGTAGAGGTAGAAGGGTAGAGGTAGAAGGGTAGAGGTAGAAGGGTAGGGGTAGAGGCAGAAGGGTAGAGGTAGAAGGGCAGAGGCAGAAGGGCAGAGGCAGAAGGGCAGAGGCAGAAGGGCAGAGTCAGAAGGGCAGAGTCAGAAGGGCAGAGTCGGAAGGGCAGAGTCGGAAGGGCAGAGTTAGAAGGGCAGAGTTAGAAGGGCAGAGGCAGAAGGGCAGAGGCAGAAGGGCAGAGGCAGAAGGGCAGAGGCAGAAGGGTAGAGGTAGAGGGGTAGAAGGGTAGAGGAAGGGGTAGAAGGGTAGAGGAAGGGGTAGAAGGGTAGAGGAAGGGGTAGAAGGGTAGAGGAAGGGGTAGAAGGGTAGAGGAAGGGGTAGAAGGGTAGAGGTAGGGGTAGAAGGGTAGGGTTCGAAGGGTAGAGGTAGGGTTCGAAGGGTAGACGTATGGGTAGAAGGGTAGAGGTAGAGGCAGAAGGGTAGAGGTAGAAGGGTAGAGGTAGAAGGGTAAAGGTAGAGGCAGAAGGGCAGAGGTAGAAGGTTAGAGGTAGAAGTGTAGAGGTAGAAGGGTAGAGGTAGAAGGGTAAAGGTAGAGGCAGAAGGGCAGAGGTAGAAGGGCAGAGGCAGAAGGGTACAGGTAGAAGGGTAGAGGTAAAAGGGAAGAGGTGTAGAGGTAGAAGGGTAGAGGTAGAAGGGTAGAGGAAGAAGGGAAGAGGTGTAGAGGTAGAAGGGTAGAGGTAGAAGGGTAGAGGTAGAGGTAGAAGGGTAGAGGTAGAGGTAGAAGGGTAGAGGTAGAAGGGTAGAGGTAGCAGTAGAAGGGTAGAGGTAGAAGGGTAGGGGTAGAGGTAGAAGGGTAGAGGTAGAGGTAGAAGGGTAGGGGTAGAGGTAGAAGGGTAGAGGTAGAAGGGTAGAGGGTAGAGGTAGAGTAAGAAGGGTAGAGGTAGAACGGAAGAAGTGTAGAGGTAGAAGGGTAGAGGTAGAAGGGTAGAGGTAGAAGTGTATAGGTAGAGGTAGAAGGGTAGAGGTAGAAGGGTAGAGGTAGAAGGGTAGAGGTAGAAGGGTAGAGGGTAGAAGGGTAGGGGTAGAAGGGTAGAGGGTAGAAGGGTAGAGGTAGAAGGGTAGAGGTAGAAGGGTAGAGGTAGAAGGGTAGAGGTAGAAGGGTAGAGGTAGAAGGGTAGAGGTAGAAGGTAGCGGTAGAAGGGAAGAGGTGTAGAGGTAGAAGGGTAGAGGTAGAAGGGTAGAGGTAGTAGGGTAGAGGTAGTAGGGTAGGGGTAGAGGTAGAAGGGTAGAGGTAGAGGCAGAAGGGTAGAGGTAGAAGGGTATACGTAGAAGAGTAGAGGGTAGAGGAAGAAGGGTAGAGGTAGAAGGGTAGAGGTAGAAGGGTAGAGGTAGAAGGGTAGAGGTAGAAGGGTAGAGGTAGAAGGGTAGAGGTAGAAGGGTAGGGGTAGAGGTAGAAGGGTAGAGGGTAGGGGTAGAAGGGTAGGGATAGAAGGGTAGGGGTAGAAGGGTAGAGTAAGAAGGGTAGAGGTAGAACGGAAGAGGTGTAGAGGTAGAAGGGTAGAGGTAGAAGGTTAGAGGTAGTAGGGTAGAAGGGTAGAGGTAGTAGGGTAGAAGGGTAGAGGTAGAAGGGTAGAGGTAGAGGTAAAAGGGTAGAGGTAGAGGTAGAAGGGTAGAGGTAGAAGGGTAGAGGTAGAAGGGTAGAGGTAGAAGGGTAGAGGTAGAGGTAGAAGGGTAGAGGTAGAAGGGTAGAGGTAGAAGGGTAGAGGTAGAAGGGTAGAGGTAGAAGGGTAGAGGTAGAACGGTTGGGGTAGAGGTAGAAGGGTAGAGGTAGAAGGGTAGAGGTAGAGGTAGAAGGGTAGAGGTAGAAGGGTAGAGGTAGAAGGGTAGAGGTAGAAGGGTAGAGGTAGAAGGGTAGAGGTAGAGGTAGAGGTACAAGGGTAGAGGTAGAGGTACAAGGGTAGAGGTAGAAGGGTAGAGGGTAGGGGTAGAAGGGTAGGGGTAGAAGGGTAGGGGTAGAAGGGTAGAGGTAGAAGGGTAGAGGTAGAAGGGTAGAGGTAGAAGGGTAGAGGTAGAAGGGTAGAGGTAGTAGGGTAGAGGTGGTAGAGTTAGAGATAGAAGAGTAGAGGTAGGAGGGTAGGGGGGTAGAGGTAGAAGGGTAGAGGTAGAATGGTAGAGGTAAAAGGGTAGAGGTAGAAGGGCAGAGGCAGAAGGGCAGAGGCAGAGGCAGAAGCAGAAGGGCAAAGGCAGAAGGGTAGAGGCAGAAGGGCAGAGGCAGAAGGACAGAGGCAGAAGGACAGAGGCAGAAGGACAGAGGCAGAAGGACAGAGGCAGAAGGGCAGAGGCAGAAGGGCAGAGGCAGAAGGGCAGAGGCAGAAGGGCAGAGGTAGAGGGGTAGAAGGGTAGAGGAAGGGGTATAAGGGTAGAGGAAGGGGTAGAAGGGTAGAGGTAGGGGTAGAAGGGTAGGGTTCGAAGGGTAGAGGTAGGGTTCGAAGGGTAGACGTATGGGTAGAAGGGTAGAGGTAGAGGCAGAAGGGTAGAGGTAGAAGGGTAGGGGTAGAGGTAGGGTAGAAGGGTAGAGGTAGAAGGGTAGAGGTAGAGGCAGAAGGGTAGAGGTAGAAGGGTAGGGGTAGAAAGGTAGAGGTTAAAGGGTAGGGGTAGAAGGGAAGAGGTAGAAGGGAAGAGGTAGAAGGGAAGAGGTAGAAGGGTAAAGGGGAAGAGGTGTAGAGGTGGAAGGGTAGAGGTAGAAGGGTAGAGGTGGAAGGGTAGAGGTGGAAAGGTAGAGGTAGAAGGGAAGAGGTGTAGAGGTGGAAGGGTAGAGGTAGAAGGGTAGAGGTAGTAGGGTAGAGGCAGTAGGGTAGAGGCAGTAGGGTAGAGTCAGAAGGGTAGAGTTAGAAGGGTAGAGTCAGAAGGGTAGAGTCAGAAGGGTAGAGTCAGAAGGGTAGAGTCAGAAGGGTAGAGGTAGAGGTGGAAGGGTAGAGGTAGAAGGGTAGAGGTAGAGGTGGAAGGGTAGAGGTGGAAGGGTAGAAGGGTAGAGGTGGAAGGGTAGAAGGGTAGAGGTAGAAGGGTAGAGGTAGAAGGGAAGAGGTGTAGAGGTAGAAGGGTAGAGGAAGAAGGGTAGAGGTAGAAGGGAAGAGGTGTAGAGGTAGACGGGTAGACAGGTAGAAGTAGAAGGGTAGAGGTAGTAGGGTAGAGGTGGTAGAGTTAGAGGTAGAAGAGTAGAGGTAGGAGGGTAGGGGGGTAGAGGTAGAAGGGTAGAGGTAGAGGTAGAAGGGTAGAGGTAGAAGGGCAGAGGCAGAAGGGCAGAGGCAGAAGCAGAAGGGCAGAGGCAGAAGGGCAGAGGCAGAAGGGTAGAGGTAGAACGGTAAAGGTAGATGGGTAGAAGTAGATGGGTAGAAGGGTAGGGGTAGAAGGGTAGGGGTAGAAGGGTAGAGGTAGGGGTAGAAGGGTAGAGGCAGAAGGGTAGGGGTAGAAGGGTAGGGGTAGAAGGGTAGAGGTAGGAGGGTAGAGGTAGTAGGGTAGAGGTAGAAGGGTAGAGGTAGAAGGGTAGGGGTAGAGGTAGGGGTAGAGGGGTAGGAGTAGAAGGGTAGAGGGAAAGGTAGAGGTAGAAGGGTAGAGGTATAAGGGAAGAGGTGTAGAGGTAGAAGGGTAGAGGTAGAAGGGTAGAGGTAGTAGGGAGAGGTAGAGGTAGTAGGGAGAGGTAGAGGTAGTAGGGTAGAGGTAGAGGTAGTTGGGTAGAGGTAGAAGTGTAGAGGTAGAAGGGTAGAAGGGTAAAGGTAGAGGCAGAAGGGCAGAGGTAGTAGGGTAGAGGTAGAAGAGTAGAGGAAG
The DNA here is from genome assembly GCF_964204655.1 of Triturus cristatus. Classification (NCBI taxonomy): domain Eukaryota; kingdom Metazoa; phylum Chordata; class Amphibia; order Caudata; family Salamandridae; genus Triturus; species Triturus cristatus. The sequence goes on along the minus strand of NW_028188124.1, from coordinate 87,393 downwards.
AAAGGTAGAGGTAGAAGGGAAGAGGGGTAGAGGTAGTAGGGTAGAGGTAGTAGGGTAGAGGTAGTAGGGTAGAGGTAGTAGGGCAGAGGTAGAGGTAGTAGGGTAGAGGTAGAGGTAGTAGGGTAGAGGTAGAAGGGTAGGGGTAGAGGTAGAAGGGTAGAGGTAGAAGGGTAGAGGTAGAAGGGTAGAGGTAGAAGGGTAGGGGTAGAGGTAGAAGGGTAGAGGTAGAAGGGTAGAGGGTAGGGGTAGAAGGGTAGGGGGAGAAGGGTAGGGGGAGAAGGGTAGGGGTAGAAGGGTAGAGGTAGAGGTAGAAGGGTAGAGGTAGAAGGGTAGAGATAGAGGTAGAAGGGTAGAGGTAGAAGGGTAGAGGTAGAGGTACAAGGGTAGAGGTAGAAGGGTAGGGGTAGAAGGGTAGAGGTAGAAGGGTAGAGGTAGAAGGGTAGAGGTAGAAGGGTAGAGGTAGAAGGGTAGAGGTAGAAGGGAAGAGGTAGGAGGGAAGAGGTAGAAGGGAAGAGGTAGAAGGGAAGAGGTAGAAGGGAAGAGGTAGAAGGGAAGAGGTAGAAGGGAAGAGGTAGAAGGGAAGAGGTAGAAGGGAAGAGGTGTAGAGGTAGTAGGGTAGAGGTAGTAGGGTAGAGGTAGTAGGGTAGAGGTAGAAGGGTAGGAGTAGAGGCAGAAGGGTAGAGGTAGAAGGGTATACGTAGAAGAGTAGAGGAAGAAGGGTAGAGGGTAGAGGGAGAAGGGTAGAAGGGTAGAGGGTAGAAAGGTAGAGGGTAGAAAGGTAGAGGGTAGAAAGGTAGAGGGTAGAAGGGTAGAGGGTAGAAGGGTAGAGGCAGAAGGGTAGAGGCAGAAGGGTAGAGGCAGAAGGGTAGACGTAGAGGCAAAAGGGTATAGGCAAAAGGGTAGACGTAGAGGCAAAAGGGTAGAGGCAAAAGGGTAGAGGCAAAAGGGAAGAGGCAAAAGGGAAGAGGCAAAAGGGCAGAGGCAGAAGGGTAGGGGTAGAAGGGTAGGGGTAGAAGAGTAGGGGTAGAGATCGAGAGGTAGGGGCAGAGGTCGAAGGGTAGGGGCAGAGGTCGAAGGGCAGGGGCAGAGGTCGAAGGGCAGGGGCAGAGGTCGAAGGGCAGGGGCAGAGGTCGAAGGGCAGGGGCAGAGGTCGAAGGGCAGGGGCAGAGGTCAAAGGGCAGGGGCAGAGGTCAAAGGGCAGGGGCAGAGGTCAAAGGGCAGGGGCAGAGGTCGAAGGGCAGGGGCAGAGGTCGAAGGGCAGGGGCAGAGGTCGAAGGGCAGGGGCAGAGGTCGAAGGGCAGGGGCAGAGGTCGAAGGGCAGGGGCAGAGGTCGAAGGGCAGGGGCAGAGGTCGAAGGGCAGGGGCAGAGGTCGAAGGGCAGGGGCAGAGGTCGAAGGGCAGGGGCAGAGGTCGAAGGGCAGGGGCAGAGGTCGAAGGGCAGGGGCAGAGGTCGAAGGGCAGGGGCAGAGGTCGAAGGGCAGGGGCAGAGGTCGAAGGGCAGGGGCAGAGGTCGAAGGGCAGGGGCAGAGGTCGAAGGGCAGGGGCAGAGGTCGAAGGGCAGGGGCAGAGGTCGAAGGGCAGGGGCAGAGGTCGAAGGGCAGGGGCAGAGGTCGAAGGGCAGGGGCAGAGGTCGAAGGGCAGGGGCAGAAGGGCAGAGGCAGAAGGGCAGAGGCAGAAGGGCAGAGGCAGAAGGGCAGAGGCAGAAGGGCAGAGGCAGAAGGGTATACGTAGAAGAGTAGAGGGTAGAGGAAGAAGGGTAGAGGGTAGAGGGTAGAGGAAGAAGGGTAGAAGGGTAGAGGGTAGAAGGTAGAAGGGTAGAGGCAGTAGGGTAGAGGCAGAAGGGTAGAGGCAGAAGGGTAGAGGCAGAAGGGTAGAGGCAGAAGGGTAGACGTAGAGGCAAAAGGGTAGAGGCGAAAGGGTAGAGGTAGAGGCTAAAGGGTAGAGGCAAAAGGGTCAAGGCAAAAGAGTAGAGGCAAAAGGGAAGAGGCAAAAGGGAAGAGGCAAAAGGGAAGAGGCAAAAGGGAAGAGGCAAAAGGGAAGAGGCAAAAGGGCAGAGGCAAAAGGTCGAAGGGTAGGGGCAGAGGTCGAAGGGTAGGGGCAGAGGTCGAAGGGCAGGGGCAGAGGTCGAAGGGCAGGGGCAGAGGTCGAAGGGCAGGGGCAGAGGTCGAAGGGCAGGGGCAGAGGTCGAAGGGCAGGGGCAGAGGTCGAAGGGCAGGGGCAGAGGTCGAAGGGCAGGGGCAGAGGTCGAAGGGCAGGGGCAGAGGTCGAAGGGCAGGGGCAGAGGTCGAAGGGCAGGGGCAGAGGTCGAAGGGCAGGGGCAGAGGTCGAAGGGCAGGGGCAGAGGTCGAAGGGCAGGGGCAGAAGGGCAGAGGCAGAAGGGCAGAGGCAGAAGGGCAGAGGCAGAAGGGCAGAGGCAGAAGGGCAGAGGCAGAAGGGCAGAGGCAGAAGGGCAGAGGCAGAAGGGCAGAGGCAGAAGGGCAGAGGCAGAAGGGCAGAGGTAGAGGGGTAGAAGGGTAGAGGAAGGGGTAGAAGGGTAGAGGAAGGGGTAGAAGGGTAGAGGAAAGGGTAGAAGGGTAGAGGAAGGGGTAGAAGGGTAGAGGTAGGGGTAGAAGGGTAGGGTTCGAAGGGTAGAGGTAGGGTTCGAAGGGTAGACGTATGGGTAGAAGGGTAGAGGTAGAGGCAGAAGGGTAGAGGTAGAAGGGTAAAGGTAGAGGCAGAAGGGCAGAGGTAGAAGGTTAGAGGTAGAAGTGTAGAGGTAGAAGGGTAGAGGTAGAACGGTAAAGGTAGAGGCAGAAGGGCAGAGGTAGAAGGGCAGAGGCAGAAGGGTACAGGTAGAAGGGTAGAGGTAAAAGGGAAGAGGTGTAGAGGTAGAAGGGTAGAGGTAGAAGGGTAGAGGAAGAAGGGAAGAGGTGTAGAGGTAGAAGGGTAGAGGTAGAAGGGTAGAGGTAGAAGGGTAGAGGTAGAAGGGTAGAGGTAGCAGTAGAAGGGTAGAGGTAGAAGGGTAGAGGTAGAAGGGTAGGGGTAGAGGTAGAAGGGTAGGGGTAGAGGTAGAAGGGTAGGGGTAGAGGTAGAAGGGTAGGGGTAGAGGTAGAAGGGTAGAGGTAGAGGAAGAAGGGTAGAGGTAGAGTAAGAAGGGTAGAGGTAGAACGGAAGAAGGGTAGAGGTAGAAGGGTAGAGGTAGAAGGGTAGAGGTAGAAGGGTAGAGGTAGAAGGGTAGAGGTAGAAGTGTATAGGTAGAGGTAGAAGGGTATAGGTAGAGGTAGAAGGGTAGAGGTAGAGGTAGAAGGGTAGAGGGTAGAAGGGTAGGGGTAGAAGGGTAGAGGTAGAAGGGTAGAGGTAGAAGGGGAGAGGTAGAAGGGGAGAGGTAGAAGGGTAGAGGTAGAAGGGTAGAGGTAGAAGGGTAGAGGTAGAAGGGTAGAGGTAGAAGGGTAGAGGTAGAAGGGTAGAGGTAGAAGTAGAAGGTAGCGGTAGAAGGGAAGAGGTGTAGAGGTAGAAGGGTAGAGGTAGTAGGGTAGAGGTAGTAGGGTAGGGGTAGAGGTAGAAGGGTAGAGGTAGAGGCAGAAGGGTAGAGGTAGAAGGGTATACGTAGAAGAGTAGAGGGTAGAGGAAGAAGGGTAGAGGTAGAAGGGTAGAGGTAGAAGGGTAGAGGTAGAAGGGTAGGGGTAGAGGTAGAAGGGTAGAGGTAGAAGGGTAGGGGTAGAGGTAGAAGGGTAGAGGGTAGGGGTAGAAGGGTAGGGGTAGAAGGGTAGGGATAGAAGGGTAGGGGTAGAAGGGTAGAGTAAGAAGGGTAGAGGTAGAACGGAAGAGGTGTAGAGGTAGAAGGGAAGAGGTAGAAGGGTAGAGGTAGAAGGTTAGAGGTAGTAGGGTAGAAGGGTAGAGGTAGTAGGGTAGAAGGGTAGAGGTAGAAGGGTAGAGGTAGAGGTAGAAGGGTAGAGGTAGAAGGGTAGAGGTAGAAGGGTAGAGGTAGAAGGGTAGAGGTAGAGGTAGAAGGGTAGAGGTAGAAGGGTAGAGGTAGAAGGGTAGAGGTAGAAGGGTAGAGGTAGAAGGGTAGAGGTAGAAGGGTAGAGGTAGAAGGGTAGAGGTAGAACGGTTGGGGTAGAGGTAGAAGGGTAGAGGTAGAGGTAGAAGGGTAGAGGTAGAAGGGTAGAGGTAGAAGGGTAGAGGTAGAAGGGTAGAGGTAGAAGGGTAGAGGTAGAGGTAGAGGTACAAGGGTAGAGGTAGAGGTACAAGGGTAGAGGTAGAAGGGTAGAGGGTAGGGGTAGAAGGGTAGAGGGTAGGGGTAGAAGGGTAGGGGTAGAAGGGTAGAGGTAGAAGGGTAGAGGTAGAAGGGTAGAGGTAGAAGGGTAGAGGTAGTAGGGTAGAGGTGGTAGAGTTAGAGATAGAAGAGTAGAGGTAGGAGGGTAGGGGGGTAGAGGTAGAAGGGTAGAGGTAGAATGGTAGAGGTAGAGGTAGAAGGGTAGAGGTAGAAGGGCAGAGGCAGAAGGGCAGAGGCAGAGGCAGAAGCAGAAGGGCAAAGGCAGAAGGGTAGAGGCAGAAGGGCAGAGGCAGAAGGACAGAGGCAGAAGGACAGAGGCAGAAGGGCAGAGGCAGAAGGGCAGAGGCAGAAGGGCAGAGGCAGAAGGGCAGAGGCAGAAGGGCAGAGGCAGAAGGGCAGAGGTAGAGGGGTAGAAGGGTAGAGGAAGGGGTATAAGGGTAGAGGAAGGGGTAGAAGGGTAGAGGTAGAAGGGTAGGGTTCGAAGGGTAGAGGTAGGGTTCGAAGGGTAGACGTATGGGTAGAAGGGTAGAGGTAGAGGCAGAAGGGTAGAGGTAGAAGGGTAGGGGTAGAGGTAGGGGTAGAAGGGTAGAGGCAGAAGGGTAGAGGTAGAAGGGTAGGGGTAGAAAGGTAGAGGTTAAAGGGTAGGGGTAGAAGGGAAGAGGTAGAAGGGAAGAGGTAGAAGGGAAGAGGTAGAAGGGAAGAGGTAGAAGGGTAAAGGGGAAGAGGTGTAGAGGTGGAAGGGTAGAGGTAGAAGGGTAGAGGTGGAAGGGTAGAGGTAGAAGGGAAGAGGTGTAGAGGTAGAAGGGTAGAGGTAGAAGGGTAGAGGTAGTAGGGTAGAGGCAGTAGGGTAGAGGCAGTAGGGTAGAGGCAGAAGGGTAGAGTCAGAAGGGTAGAGTCAGAAGGGTAGAGTCAGAAGGGTAGAGTCAGAAGGGTAGAGTCAGAAGGGTAGAGTCAGAAGGGTAGAGTCAGAAGGGTAGAGGTAGAGGTGGAAGGGTAGAGGTAGAAGGGTAGAGGTAGAGGTGGAAGGGTAGAGGTGGAAGGGTAGAAGGGTAGAGGTGGAAGGGTAGAAGGGTAGAGGTAGAAGGGTAGAGGTAGAAGGGAAGAGGTGTAGAGGTAGAAGGGTAGAGGAAGAAGGGTAGAGGTAGAAGGGAAGAGGTGTAGAGGTAGACGGGTAGACCGGTAGAAGTAGAAGGGTAGAGGTAGTAGGGTAGAGGTGGTAGAGTTAGAGGTAGAAGAGTAGAGGTAGGAGGGTAGGGGGGTAGAGGTAGAAGGGTAGAGGTAGAGGTAGAAGGGTAGAGGTAGAAGGGCAGAGGCAGAAGGGCAGAGGCAGAAGCAGAAGGGCAGAGGCAGAAGGGCAGAGGCAGAAGGGTAGAGGTAGAACGGTAAAGGTAGATGGGTAGAAGTAGATGGGTAGAAGGGTAGGGGTAGAAGGGTAGGGGTAGAAGGGTAGAGGTAGGGGTAGAAGGCTAGAGGCAGAAGGGTAGGGGTAGAAGGGTAGGGGTAGAAGGGTAGAGGTAGGAGGGTAGAGGTAGGAGGGTAGAGGTAGAGGTAGTAGGGTAGAGGTAGAAGGGTAGGGGTAGAGGTAGGGGTAGAGGGGTAGGAGTAGAAGGGTAGAGGGAAAGGTAGAGGTAGAAGGGTAGAGGTATAAGGGAAGAGGTGTAGAGGTAGAAGGGTAGATGTAGAAGGGTAGAGGTAGTAGGGAGAGGTAGAGGTAGTAGGGAGAGGTAGAGGTAGTAGGGTAGAGGTAGAGGTAGTTGGGTAGAGGTAGAAGTGTAGAGGTAGAAGGGTAGAAGGGTAAAGGTAGAGGCAGAAGGGCAGAGGTAGAAGGGTAGAGGTAGAAGAGTAGAGGAAGAAAGGTAGAGGTAGAAGGGAAGAGGGGTAGAGGTAGTAGGGTAGAGGTAGTAGGGTAGAGGTAGTAGGGTAGAGGTAGTAGGGCAGAGGTAGAGGTAGTAGGGTAGAGGTAGAGGTAGTAGGGTAGAGGTAGAAGGGTAGGGGTAGAGGTAGAAGGGTAGAGGTAGAAGGGTAGAGGTAGAAGGGTAGAGGTAGAAGGGTAGAGGTAGAAGGGTAGGGGTAGAGGTAGAAGGGTAGAGGTAGAAGGGTAGAGGGTAGGGGGAGAAGGGTAGGGGTAGAAGGGTAGAGGTAGAGGTAGAAGGGTAGAGGTAGAAGGGTAGAGATAGAGGTAGAAGGGTAGAGGTAGAAGGGTAGAGGTAGAGGTACAAGGGTAGAGGTAGAAGGGTAGGGGTAGAAGGGTAGAGGTAGAAGGGTAGAGGTAGAAGGGTAGAGGTAGAAGGGTAGAGGTAGAAGGGAAGAGGTAGGAGGGAAGAGGTAGAAGGGAAGAGGTAGAAGGGAAGAGGTAGAAGGGAAGAGGTAGAAGGGAAGAGGTAGAAGGGAAGAGGTAGAAGGGAAGAGGTAGAAGGGAAGAGGTAGTAGGGAAGAGGTGTAGAGGTAGTAGGGTAGAGGTAGTAGGGTAGAGGTAGTAGGGTAGAGGTAGAAGGGTAGGAGTAGAGGCAGAAGGGTAGAGGTAGAAGGGTATACGTAGAAGAGTAGAGGCAGAAGGGTAGAGGGAGAAGGGTAGAAGGGTAGAGGGTAGAAAGGTAGAGGCAGAAGGGTAGAGGCAGAAGGGTAGAGGCAGAAGGGTAGACGTAGAGGCAAAAGGGTATAGGCAAAAGGGTAGACGTAGAGGCAAAAGGGTATAGGCAAAAGGGTAGACGTAGAGGCAAAAGGGTATAGGCAAAAGGGTAGACGTAGAGGCAAAAGGGTAGAGGCAAAAGGGAAGAGGCAAAAGGGAAGAGGCAAAAGGGCAGAGGTAGAAGGGTAGGGGTAGAAGGGTAGGGGTAGAAGAGTAGGGGTAGAGATCGAGAGGTAGGGGCAGAGGTCGAAGGGTAGGGGCAGAGGTCGAAGGGCAGGGGCAGAGGTCGAAGGGCAGGGGCAGAGGTCGAAGGGCAGGGGCAGAGGTCGAAGGGCAGGGGCAGAGGTCGAAGGGCAGGGGCAGAGGTCGAAGGGCAGGGGCAGAGGTCGAAGGGCAGGGGCAGAGGTCGAAGGGCAGGGGCAGAGGTCGAAGGGCAGGGGCAGAGGTCGAAGGGCAGGGGCAGAGGTCGAAGGGCAGGGTCAGAGGTCGAAGGGCAGGGTCAGAGGTCAAAGGGCAGGGTCAGAGGTCAAAGGGCAGGGTCAGAGGTCAAAGGGCAGGGGCAGAGGTCAAAGGGCAGGGGCAGAGGTCAAAGGGCAGGGGCAGAGGTAGAAGGGCAGAGTCAGTAGGGTAGAGGTAGTAGGGTAGAGGTGGTAGAGGTAGTAGGGTATAGGCAGAGGTAGAAGGGTAGAGGTAGTAGGGTAGAGGTGGTAGGGTAGAGGTGTAGAGGTAGAAGGGTAGAGGTAGTAGGGTAGGGGTAGAGGTAGAAGGGTAGAGGTAGAGGTAGAAGGGTAGAGGTAGAAGGGTAGGGGCAGAAGGGTAGGGGTAGAGGCAGAAGGGTAGAGGTAGAGGTAGAAGGGTAGAGGTAGAAGGGTAGAGGCAGAAGGGCAGAGTCAGAAGGGCAGAGTCAGAAGGGCAGAGTCAGAAGGGCAGAGTCAGAAGGGCAGAGTCAGAAGGGCAGAGTCAGAAGGGCAGAGTCAGAAGGGCAGAGTCAGAAGGGCAGAGGCAGAAGGGTAGAGGTAGAGGGGTAGAAGGGTAGAGGAAGGGGTAGAAGGGTAGAGGAAGGGGTAGAAGGGTAGAGGAAGGGGTAGAAGGGTAGAGGAAAGGGTAGAAGGGTAGAGGAAGGGGTAGAAGGGTAGAGGTAGGGGTAGAAGGGTAGGGTTCGAAGGGTAGAGGTAGGGTTCGAAGGGTAGACGTATGGGTAGAAGGGTAGAGGTAGAGGCAGAAGGGTAGAGGTAGAAGGGTAGAGGTAGAAGGGTAGAGGTAGAAGTGTAGAGGTAGAAGGGTAGAGGTAGAAGGGTAGAGGTAGAGGCAGAAGGGCAGAGGTAGAAGGGCAGAGGCAGAAGGGTACAGGTAGAAAGGTAGAGGTAAAAGGGAAGAGGTGTAGAGGTAGAAGGGTAGAGGAAGAAGGGAAGAGGTGTAGAGGTAGAAGGGTTGAGGTAGAAGGGTAGAGCTAGAAGGGTAGAGGTAGAGGTAGAAGGGTAGAGGTAGAAGGGTAGAGGTAGAAGGGTAGGGGTAGAGGTAGAAGGGTAGGGGTAGAGGTAGAAGGGTAGGGGTAGAGGTAGAAGGGTAGGGGTAGAGGTAGAAGGGTAGGGGTAGAGGTAGAAGGGTAGGGGTAGAGGTAGAAGGGTAGGGGTAGAGGTAGAAGGGTAGAGGGTAGAGGTAGAGTAAGAAGGGTAGAGGTAGAACGGAAGAAGGGTAGAGGTAGAAGGGTAGAGGTAGAGGTAGAAGGGTAGAGGTAGAAGGGTATAGGTAGAGGTAGAAGGGTATAGGTAGAGGTAGAAGGGTAGAGGTAGAAGGGTAGGGGTAGAAGGGTAGGGGTAGAAGGGTAGAGGTAGAAGGGTAGAGGTAGAGTTAGAAGGGTAGAGGTAGAGTTAGAAGGGTAGAGGTAGAAGGGTAGAGGTAGAAGGGTAGAGGTAGAAGGGTAGAGGTAGAAGGGTAGAGGTAGAAGGGTAGAGGTAGAGGTAGAGGTAGAAGGGTAGGGGTAGAAGGGTAGGGGTAGAAGGGTAGAGGTAGAAGGGTAGAGGTAGACGGGTAGAGGTAGACGGGTAGAGGTAGACGGGTAGAGGTAGACGGGTAGAGGTAGAAGGGTAGAGGTAGAAGGGTAGAGGTAGAAGGGTAGAGGTAGAAGGGTAGAGGTAGAAGGGTAGAGGTAGAAGGGTAGAGGTAGAAGGGTAGAGGTAGAAGGTAGCGGTAGAAGGGTAGGGGTAGAAGGGTAGGGGTAGAAGGGTAGAGGTAGAAGGGTAGGGGTAGAAGGGTAGAGGTAGAAGGGTAGAGGTAGAAGGGTAGAGTTAGAAGGGTAGAGGTAGAAGGTAGCGGTAGAAGGGTAGGGGTAGAAGGGTAGGGGTAGAAGGGTAGAGGTAGAAGGGTAGAGGTAGAAGGGTAGAGGTAGAAGGGAAGAGGTAGAAGGGAAGAGGTGTAGAGGTAGAAGGGTAGAGGTAGTAGGGTAGAGGTAGTAGGGTAGGGGTAGAGGTAGAAGGGTAGAGGTAGAGGCAGGAGGGTAGAGGTAGAAGGGTATACGTAGAAGAGTAGAGGGTAGAGGAAGAAGGGTAGAGGTAGAGGTAGAAGGGTAGGGGTAGAGGTAGAAGGGTAGAGGTAGAAGGGTAGGGGTAGAGGTAGAAGGGTAGAGTAAGAAGGGTAGAGGTAGAACGGAAGAGGTGTAGAGGTAGAAGGGAAGAGGTAGAAGGGTAGAGGTAGAAGGGTAGAGGTAGAAGGGTAGAGGTAGAAGGGTAGAGGTAGTAGGGTAGAAGGGTAGAGGTAGAAGGGTAGAGGTAGAGGTAGAAGGGTAGAGGTAGAGGTAGAAGGGTAGAGGTAGAGAGGTAGAGGTAGAAGGGTAGAGGTAGAACGGTTGGGGTAGAGGTAGAAGGGTAGAGGTAGAAGGGTAGAGGTAGAAGGGTAGAGGTAGAAGGGTAGAAGGGTAGAGGTACAAGGGTAGAGGTAGAAGGGTAGAGGTAGAGGTAGAAGGGTAGAGGTAGAAGGGTAGAGGTAGAAGGGTAGAGGTAGAAGGGTAGAGGTAGAAGGGTAGGGGTAGAAGGGTAGAGGTAGAAGGGTAGAGGTAGAAGGGTAGAGGTAGAAGGGAAGAGGTAGAAGGGAAGAGGTGTAGAGGTAGAAGGGTAGAGGTAGTAGGGTAGAGGTAGTAGGGTAGGGGTAGAGGTAGAAGGGTAGAGGTAGAGGTAGAAGGGAAGAGGTAGAAGGGAAGAGGTGTAGAGGTAGTAGGGTAGAGGTAGTAGGGTAGAGGTAGTAGGGTAGAGGTAGTAGGGTAGAGGTAGTAGGGTAGAGGTAGTAGGGTAGAGGTAGAGGCAGAAGGGTAGAGGTAGAAGGGTATACGTAGAAGAGTAGAGGGTAGAGGAAGAAGGGTAGAGGGTAGAGGGTAGAGGAAGAAGGGTAGAAGGGTAGAGGGTAGAAGGTAGAAGGGTAGAGGCAGTAGGGTAGAGGCAGAAGGGTAGAGGCAGAAGGGTAGACGTAGAGGCAAAAGGGTAGAGGCGAAAGGGTAGAGGTAGAGGCTAAAGGGTAGAGGCAAAAGGGTCAAGGCAAAAGAGTAGAGGCAAAAGGGAAGAGGCAAAAGGGAAGAGGCAAAAGGGAAGAGGCAAAAGGGAAGAGGCAAAAGGGAAGAGGCAAAAGGGCAGAGGCAAAAGGTCGAAGGGTAGGGGCAGAGGTCGAAGGGTAGGGGCAGAGGTCGAAGGGTAGGGGCAGAGGTCGAAGGGTAGGGGCAGAGGTCGAAGGGTAGGGGCAGAGGTCGAAGGGTAGGGGCAGAGGTCGAAGGGTAGGGGCAGAGGTCGAAGGGTAGGGGCAGAGGTCGAAGGGTAGGGGCAGAGGTCGAAGGGCAGGGGCAGAGGTCGAAGGGCAGGGGCAGAGGTCGAAGGGCAGGGGCAGAGGTCGAAGGGCAGGGGCAGAGGTCGAAGGGCAGGGGCAGAGGTCGAAGGGCAGGGGCAGAGGTCGAAGGGCAGGGGCAGAGGTCGAAGGGCAGGGGCAGAGGTCGAAGGGCAGGGGCAGAGGTCGAAGGGCAGGGGCAGAGGTCGAAGGGCAGGGGCAGAGGTCGAAGGGCAGGGGCAGAGGTCGAAGGGCAGGGGCAGAGGTCGAAGGGCAGGGGCAGAGGTCGAAGGGCAGGGGCAGAGGTCGAAGGGCAGGGGCAGAGGTCCAAGGGCAGGGGCAGAGGTCGAAGGGCAGGGGCAGAGGTCCAGGGGCAGAGGTCCAGGGGCAGAGGTCCAAGGGCAGGGGCAGAGGTCGAAGGGCAGAGTCAGTAGGGTAGAGGTAGTAGGGTATAGGCAGAGGTAGAAAGGTAGAGGTAGAAGAGTAGAGGGTAAAGGTAGAAGGGTAGAGGTAGTAGGGTAGAGGTGGTAGGGTAGAGGTGTAGAGGTAGAAGGGTAGAGGTAGTAGGGTAGGGGTAGAGGCAGAAGGGTAGAGGTAGAGGTAGAAGGGTAGAGGTAGAAGGGTAGGGGTAGAGGCAGAAGGGTAGAGGTAGAGGTAGAAGGGTAGAGGCAGAAGGGTAGAGGCAGAAGGGCAGAGGCAGAAGGGCAGAGGCAGAAGGGCAGAGGCAGAAGGGCAGAGGCAGAAGGGCAGAGTCAGAAGGGCAGAGGCAGAAGGGCAGAGTCAGAAGGGCAGAGTCAGAAGGGCAGAGTCAGAAGGGCAGAGTCAGAAGGGCAGAGTCAGAAGGGCAGAGTCAGAAGGGCAGAGGCAGAAGGGCAGAGTCAGAAGGGCAGAGGCAGAAGGGCAGAGGCAGAAGGGTAGAGGTAGAGGGGTAGAGGTAGAGGGGTAGAAGGGTAGAGGAAGGGGTAGAAGGGTAGAGGAAGGGGTAGAAGGGTAGAGGAAAGGGTAGAAGGGTAGAGGAAGGGGTAGAAGGGTAGGGTTCGAAGGGTAGAGGTAGGGTTCGAAGGGTAGACGTATGGGTAGATGGGTAGAAGGGTAGAGGTAGAGGCAGAAGGGTAGAGGTAGAAGGGTAGAGGTAGAAGGGTAAAGGTAGAGGCAGAAGGGCAGAGGTAGAAGGTTAGAGGTAGAAGTGTAGAGGTAGAAGGGTAGAGGTAGAAGGGCAGAGGCAGAAGGGTACAGGTAGAAGGGTAGAGGAAGAAGGGAAGAGGTGTAGAGGTAGAAGGGTAGAGGTAGAAGGGTAGAGGTAGAGGTAGAAGGGTAGAGGTAGAAGGGTAGAGGTAGCAGTAGACGGGTAGAGGTAGAAGGGTAGGGGTAGAGGTAGAAGGGTAGAGGTAGAGGTAGAAGGGTAGAGGGTAGAGGTAGAGTAAGAAGGGTAGAGGTAGAACGGAAGAAGGGTAGAGGTAGAAGGGTAGAGGTAGAGGTAGAAGGGTATAGGTAGAGGTAGAAGGGTAGAGGTAGAAGGGTAGAGGTAGAGGTAGAAGGGTAGAGGTAGAGGTAGAGGTAGAAGGGTAGAGGTAGAAGGGTAGAGGTAGAAGGGTAGAGGTAGAAGGGTAGAGGTAGAAGGGTAGAGGTAGAAGGGTAGAGGTAGAAGGGTAGAGGTAGAGGTAGAAGGGTAGGGGTAGAAGGGTAGGGGTAGAAGGGTAGAGGTAGAAGGGTAGAGGTAGACGGGTAGAGGTAGACGGGTAGAGGTAGAAGGGTAGAGGTAGAAGGGTAGAGGTAGAAGGGTAGAGGTAGAAGGGTAGAGGTAGAAGGTAGCGGTAGAAGGTAGCGGTAGAAGGGTAGGGGTAGAAGGGTAGGGGTAGAAGGGTAGAGGTAGAAGGGTAGAGGTAGAGGTAGAAGGGTAGAGGTAGAAGGGAAGAGGTGTAGAGGTATAGAGGTAGAAGGGTAGAGGTAGTAGGGTAGAGGTAGTAGGGTAGGGGTAGAGGTAGTAGGGTAGGGGTAGAGGTAGTAGGGTAGGGGTAGAGGTAGTAGGGTAGGGGTAGAGGTAGAAGGGTAGAGGTAGAGGCAGAAGGGTAGAGGTAGAAGGGTATACGTAGAAGAGTAGAGGGTAGAGGAAGAAGGGTAGAGGTAGAGGTAGAAGGGTAGAGGTAGAAGGGTAGAGGTAGCGGTAGAAGGGTAGAGGTAGAAGGGTAGAGGTAGAAGGGTAGGGGTAGAGGTAGAAGGGTAGGGGTAGAGGTAGAAGGGTAGAGGTAGAAGGGTAGAGGGTAGGGGTAGAAGGGTAGGGGTAGAAGGGTAGGGGTAGAGGTAGAAGGGTAGAGTAAGAAGGGTAGAGGTAGAACGGAAGAGGTGTAGAGGTAGAAGGGAAGAGGTAGAAGGGTAGAGGTAGAAGGGTAGAGGTAGAAGGGTAGAGGTAGAAGGGTAGAGGTAGTAGGGTAGAAGGGTAGAGGTAGAAGGGTAGAGGTAGAGGTAGAAGGGTAGAGGTAGAGGTAGAAGGGTAGAGGTAGAGGTAGAAGGGTAGAGGTAGAAGGGTAGAGGTAGAAGGGTAGAGGTAGAAGGGTAGAGGTAGAAGGGTTGGGGTAGAGGTAGAAGGGAAGAGGTAGAGGTAGAAGGGTAGAGGTAGAAGGGTAGAGGTAGAAGGGTAGAGGTAGAAGGGTAGAGGTAGAAGGGTAGAGGTAGAGGTAGAAGTAGAAGGGTAGAGGTAGAGGTAGAGGTACAAGGGTAGAGGGTAGGGGTAGAAGGGTAGGGGTAGAAGGGTAGGGGTAGAAGGGTAGGGGTAGAAGGGTAGGGGTAGAAGGGTAGAGGTAGAGGTAGAGGTACAAGGGTAGAGGTAGAGGGGTAGAAGGGTAGGGGTAGAAGGGTAGGGGTAGAAGGGTAGGGGTAGAAGGGTAGGGGTAGAAGGGTAGGGGTAGAAGGGTAGAGGTAGAAGGGTAGAGGTAGAAGGGTAGAGGTAGAAGGGTAGAGGTAGAAGGGTAGAGGTAGAAGGGTAGAGGTAGAAGGGAAGAGGTAGAAGGGAAGAGGTAGAAGGGAAGAGGTAGAAGGGAAGAGGTGTAGAGGTAGAAGGGTAGAGGTAGTAGGGTAGAGGTAGTAGGGTAGGGGTAGAGGTAGAAGGGTAGAGGTAGAAGAGTAGAGGGTAGAGGAAGAAGGGTAGAGGGTAGAAGGGTAGAGGGTAGAAGGGTAGAGGCAGAAGGGTAGAGGCAGAAGGGTAGAGGCAGAAGGGTAGACGTAGAGGCAAAAGGGTAGAGGCAAAAGGGCAGAGGCAGAAGGGCAGAGGCAGAAGGGCAGAGGCAGAAGGGCAGAGGTAGAAGGGCAGAGGTAGAAGGGCAGAGGTAGAAGGGCAGAGGTAGAAGGGCAGAGGTAGAAGGGCAGAGGTAGAAGGGCAGAGGTAGAAGGGCAGAGGTAGAGGTAGAAGAGTAGGGGTAGAAGGGTAGGGGTAGAAGAGTAGGGGTAGAGGTCAAGGGGTAGGGGCAGAGGTCGAAGGGTAGGGGCAGAGGTCGAAGGGTAGGGGCAGAGGTCGAAGGGTAGGGGCAGAGGTCGAAGGGTAGGGGCAGAGGTCGAAGGGTAGGGGCAGAGGTCGAAGGGCAGGGGCAGAGGTCGAAGGGCAGGGGCAGAGGTCGAAGGGCAGGGGCAGAGGTCGAAGGGCAGGGGCAGAGGTCGAAGGGCAGGGGCAGAGGTCGAAGGGCAGGGGCAGAGGTCGAAGGGCAGGGGCAGAGGTCGAAGGGCAGGGGCAGAGGTCGAAGGGCAGGGGCAGAGGTCGAAGGGCAGGGGCAGAGGTCGAAGGGCAGGGGCAGAGGGAGAAGGGCAGAGGTAGTATGGTAGAGGTAGTAGGGTAGAGGTGGTAGAGGTAGTAGGGTATAGGCAGAGGTAGAAGGGTAGAGGTAGAAGAGTAGAGAGTAGAGGTAGTAGGGTAGAGGTAGTAGGGTAGAGGTAGTAGGGTAGAGGTGGTAGGGTAGAGGTGGTAGGGTAGAGGTGGTAGGGTAGAGGTGTAGAGGTAGAAGGGTAGAGGTAGTAGGGTAGGGGTAGAGGTAGAAGGGTAGAGGTAGAGGTAGAAGGGTAGAGGTAGAAGGGTAGGGGTAGAGGCAGAAGGGTAGGGGTAGAGGTAGAAGGGTAGGGGTAGAGGCAGAAGGGTAGAGGCAGAAGGGCAGAGGCAGAAGGGCAGAGGCAGAAGGGCAGAGGCAGAAGGGCAGAGGCAGAAGGGTAGAAGGGTAGAGGAAGGGGTAGAAGGGTAGAGGAAGGGGTAGAATGGTAGAGGTAGGGGTAGAAGGGTAGGGTTCGAAGGGTAGAGGTAGGGTTCGAAGGGTAGACGTATGGGTAGAAGGGTAGAGGTAGAGGCAGAAGGGTAGAGGTAGAAGGGTAGAGGTAGGGGTAGAAGGGTAGAGGTAGAGGCAGAAGGGTAGAGGTAGAAGGGTAGAGGTAGAAGGGTAGGGGTAGAAAGGTAGAGGTTAAAGGGTAGGGGTAGAGGTGTAGAGGCAGAATGGTAGAGGTAGAAGGGTAGAGGTAGAAGGGTAGAGGCAGAAGGGTAGAAGGGTAAAGGGGAAGAGGTGTAGAGGTGGAAGGGTAGAGGTAGAAGGGTAGAGGTGGAAGGGTAGAGGTGGAAAGGTAGAGGTAGAAGGGTAGAGGTAGAAGGGAAGAGGTGTAGACGTAGAAGGGTAGAGGTAGAAGGGTAGAGGCAGAAGGGTAGAAGGGTAAAGGGGAAGAGGTGTAGAGGTGGAAGGGTAAAGGTAGAGGTAGAAGGGTAAAGGTGGAAGGGTAGAGGTAGAAGGGAAGAGGTGTAGACGTAGAAGGGTAGAGGTAGAAGGGTAGAGGTAGAAGGGTAGAGGTAGTAGGGTAGAGGTAGTAGGGTAGAGGCAGAAGGGTAGAGGCAGAAGGGTAGAGTCAGAAGGGTAGAGTCAGAAGGGTAGAGTCAGAAGGGTAGAGTCAGAAGGGTAGAGTCAGAAGGCTAGAGGTGGAAGGGTAGAGGTAGAAGGGTAGAAGGGTAGAGGTGGAAGGGTAGAAGGGTAGAGGTGGAAGGGTAGAAGGGTAGACGGGTAGAGGTAGAAGGGTAGAGGTGTAGAGGTAGAAGGGTAGAGGAAGAAGGGTAGAGGTAGAAGGGTAGAGGAAGAAGGGTAGAGGAAGAAGGGTAGAGGTAGTAGGGTAGAGGTGGTAGAGTTAGAGGTAGGAGGGTAGGGGGTAGAGGTAGAAGGGTAGAGGTAGAAGGGTAGAGGTAGAGGTAGAAGGGTAGAGGTAGAAGGGCAGAGGCAGAAGGGCAGAGGCAGAAGCAGAAGGGCAGAGGCAGAAGGGTAGAGGTAGAAGGGTAAAGGTAGATGGGTAGAAGGGTAGAGGTAGATGGGTAGAAGGGTAGAGGTAGGGGTAGAAGGGTAGGGGTAGAAGGGTAGAGGCAGAAGGGTAGGGGTAGAAGGGTAGGGGTAGAGGTAGAAGGGTAGAGGTAGGAGGGTAGAGGTAGAGGTAGAGGTAGTAGGGTAGAGGTAGAAGGGTAGGGGTAGAAGGGTAGGGGTAGAGGGGTAGGGGTAGAAGGGTAGGGGGAGAGGTAGAGGTAGAAGGGTAGAGGTAGAAGGGAAGAGGTGTAGAGGTAGTTGGGTAGAGGTAGAAGGGTAGAGGTAGTAGAGAGAGGTAGAGGCAGAAGGGCAGAGGTAGAAGGGCAGAGGCAGAAGGGCAGAGGCAGAAGGGCAGAGGCAGAAGGGCAGAGGTAGAAGGGCAGAGGTAGAAGGGCAGATGCAGAAGGGTAGAGGTAGAAGGGTAGAGGTAGAAGGGAAGAGCTGTAGGGGTAGAAGGGTAGAGGTAGAAGGGTAGAGGAAGAAAGCTAGAGGTAGAAGGGAAGAAGGGTAGAGGTAGAAGGGTAGAGGTAGTAGGGTAGAGGTAGAGGTAGTAGGGTAGAGGTAGAGGTAGTAGGGTAGAGGTAGAGGTAGTAGGGTAGAGGTAGAGGTAGAACGGTAGAGGTAGAAGGGTAGAGGTAGAAGGGTAGGGGTAGAGGTAGAAGGGTAGGGGTAGAGGTAGAAGGGTAGGGGTAGAGGTAGAAGGGTAGAGGTAGAAAGGTAGAGGGTAGGGGTAGAAGGGTAGGGGTAGAAGGGTAGGGGTAGAAGGGTAGGGGCAGAAGGGTAGAGGCAGAAGGGTAGAGGCAGAAGGGTAAAGGGGAAGAGGTGTAGATGTGGAAGGGTAGAGGTAGAGGTAGAAGGGTAGAGGTGGAAGGGTAGAGGTGGAAAGGTAGAGGTAGAAGGGAAGAGGTGTAGACGTAGAAGGGAAGAGGTGTAGACGTAGAAGGGTAGAGGTAGAAGGGTGGAGTCAGAAGGGTAGAGGTAGAAGGGTAGAGGTAGAAGGGTAGAGGTAGAGGTGGAAGGGTAGAGGTGGAAGGGTAGAAGAGTAGAGGTGGAAGGGTAGAAGGGTAGAAAGGTAGAGGTAGAAGGGTAGAGGTAGAAGGGAAGAGGTGTAGAGGTAGAAGGGTAGAGGAAGAAGGGTAGAGGTAGAAGGGAAGAGGTGTAGAGGTAGACGGGTAGAGGTAGAAGGGTAGAGGTAGTAGGGTAGAGGTGGTAGAGTTAGAGGTAGAAGAGTAGAGGTAGGAGGGTAGGGGGGTAGAGGTAGAAGGGTAGAGGTAGAGGTAGAAGGGTAGAGGTAGAGGTAGAAGGGTAGAGGTAGAGGCAGAAGGGCAGAGGCAGAAGGGCAGAGGCAGAAGCAGAAGGGCAGAGGCAGAAGGGTAGAGGTAGAAGGGAAAAGGTAGATGGGTAGAAGGGTAGAGGTAGATGGGTAGAAGGGTAGAGGTAGGGGTAGAAGGGTAGGGGTAGAAGGGTAGGGGTAGAAGGGTAGAGGCAGAAGGGTAGGGGTAGAAGGGTAGGGGTAGAAGGGTAGGGGTAGAGGTAGAAGGGTAGAGGTAGGAGGGTAGGGGTAGAGGTAGTAGGGTAGAGGTAGAGGTAGAAGGGTAGAGGTAGAGGTAGAAGGGTAGAGGTAGAAGGGTAGGGGTAGAGGTAGAGGTAGAAGGGTAGAGGTAGAAGGGAAGAGGTGTAGAGGTAGAAGGGTAGAGGTAGAAGGGTAGAGGTAGAAGGGTAGAGGTAGAAGGGTAGAGGTAGTAGGGAGAGGTAGAGGTAGTAGGGTAGAGGTAGTTGGGTAGAGGTAGAAGTGTAGAGGCAGAAAGGCAGAGGTAGAAGGGCAGAGGCAGAAGGGTAGAGGTAGAAGGGAAGAGGTAGAAGGGAAGAGGTAGAAGGGAAGAGGTGTAGGGGTAGAAGGGTAGAGGTAGAAGGGTAGAGGAAGAAAGGTAGAGGTAGAAGGGAAGAGGGGTAGGGGTAGAGGTAGAAGGGTAGAGGTAGAAGGGTAGAGGTAGAAGGGTAGAGGTAGAGGTAGAAGGGTAGAGGTAGAGGTAGTAGGGTAGAGGTAGAGGTAGTAGGGTAGAGGTAGAGGTAGTAGGGTAGAGGTAGTAGGGTAGAGGTAGAAGGGTAGAGGTAGAGGTAGAAGGGTAGAGGTAGAAGGGTAGAGGTAGAAGGGTAGAGGTAGAAGGGTAGAGGGTAGGGGTAGAAGGGTAGAGGTAGAAGGGTAGAGGAAGAGGTAGAAGGGTAGAGGTACAAGGGTAGAGGTAGAGGTACAAGGGTAGAGGTAGAAGGGTAGAGGGTAGGGGTAGAAGGGTAGAGGTAGAAGGGTAGAGGTAGAAGGGTAGAGGTAGAAGGGTAGAGGTAGAAGGGTAGAGGTAGAAGGGTAGAGGTAGAAGGGTAGAGGTAGAAGGGAAGAGGTAGAAGGGAAGAGGTGTAGAGGTAGTAGGGTAGAGGTAGTAGAGTAGAGGTAGTAGGGTAGGGGTAGTAGGGTAGAGGCAGAAGGGTAGACGTAGAGGCAAAAGGGTAGAGGCAAAAGGGTAGACGTAGAGGCAAAAGGGTAGAGGCTAAAGGGTAGAGGCAGAAGGGAAGAGGCAGAGGCAGAAGGGCAGAGGTAGAAGGGCAGGGGTAGAAGGGTAGGGGTAGAAGGGTAGGGGTAAAAGAGTAGGGGTAGAGGTCGAAGGGCAGGGGCAGAGGTCGAAGGGCAGGGGCAGAGGTCGAAGGGCAGGGGCAGAGGTCGAAGGGCAGGGGCAGAGCTCGAAGGGCAGGGGCAGAGCTCGAAGGGCAGGGGCAGAGCTCGAAGGGCAGGGGCAGAGCTCGAAGGGCAGGGGCAGAGGTCGAAGGGCAGGGGCAGAGGTCGAAGGGCAGGGGCAGAGGTCGAAGGGCAGGGGCAGAGGTCGAAGGGCAGGGGCAGAGGTCGAAGGGCAGGGGTCGAAGGGCAGGGGTCGAAGGGCAGGGGTCGAAGGGCAGGGGTCGAAGGGCAGGGGTCGAAGGGCAGAGGTAGGGGTAGAAGGGTAGGGGTAGAAGGGTAGGGGTAGAGGGAGAAGGGTAGAGGGAGAAGGGTAGCGGGAGAAGGGTAGAGGGAGAAGGGTAGAGGGAGAAGGGTAGAGGGAGAAGGGTAGAGGGAGAAGGGTAGAGGGAGAAGGGACGAGGGAGAAGGGACGAGGGAGAAGGGACGAGGGAGAAGGGACGAGGGAGAAGGGACGAGGGAGAAGGGACGAGGGAGAAGGGACGAGGGAGAAGGGTAGAGGTAGAAGGGCAGAGGCAGAAGGCTACAGGTAGTAGGGCAGAGGTAGAAGGGTAGAGGTAGACGTAGAGGTAGTAGGGTAGAGGTAGTAGGGTAGAGGTAGAGGCAGAAGGGTAGAGGCAGAAGGGTAGAGGTAGAGGTAGTAGGGTAGAGGTAGTAGGGTAGAGGCAGAAGGGTAGAGGCAGAAGGGTAGAGGCAGAAGGGTAGAGGCAGAAGGGTAGAGGCAGAAGGGTAGAGGCAGAAGGGTAGAGGCAGAAGGGTAGAGGCAGAAGGGTAGAGGCAGAAGGGTAGAGTCAGAAGGGTGGAGTCAGAAGGGTGGAGTCGGAAGGGTAGAGTCGGAAGGGTAGAGTCGGAAGGGTAGAGTCGGAAGGGTAGAGTCGGAAGGGTAGAGTCGGAAGGGTAGAGTCGGAAGGGTAGAGTCGGAAGGGTAGAGTCGGAAGGGTAGAGTCGGAAGGGTAGAGTCGGAAGGGTAGAGTCAGAAGGGTAGAGTCAGAAGGGTAGAGTCGGAAGGGTAGAGTCGGAAGGGTAGAGTCGGAAGGGTAGAGTCGGAAGGGTAGAGTCGGAAGGGTAGAGTCGGAAGGGTAGAGTCGGAAGGGTAGAGGTGGAAGGGTAGAGGTAGAGGTGGAAGGGTAGAGGTAGAGGTGGAAGGGTAGAGGTAGAGGTGGAAGGGTAGAGGTAGAGGTGGAAGGGTAGAGGTAGAGGTGGAAGGGTAGAGGTAGAAGGGTAGAGGTAGAAGGGTAGAGGTAGAAGGGAAGAGGTGTAGAGGTAGAAGGGTAGAGGAAGAAGGGTAGAGGTGTAGAGGAAGAAGGGTAGAGGTAGAAGGGAAGAGGTGTAGAGGTAGACGGGTAGAGGTAGAAGGGTAGAGGTAGAAGGGTAGAGGTAGAAGGGTAGAGGTGGTAGAGGTAGAAGGGTAGAAGAGTAGAGGTAGGATGGTAGGGGGGTTGAGGTAGAAGGGTAGAGGTAGAAGGGTCGAGGTAGAAGGGTAGAGGCAGAAGGGTAGAGGTAGAAGGGCAGAGTAAGAAGGGTAGAGGTAGATGGGTAGAGGTAGGGGTAGAAGGGTAGAGGTAAGGGTAGAGGTAGGGGTAGAAGGGTAGGGGTAGAAGGGTAGGGGTAGAAGGGTAGAGGTAGAAGGGTAGAGGTAGAAGGGTAGAGGTAGGAGTGTAGAGGTAGAGGTAGTAGGGTAGAGGTAGAGGTAGAAGGGTAGAGGTAGAAGGGTAGGGGTAGAAGGGTAGAGGCAGAATGGTAGGGGTAGAAGGGTAGGGGGAGAGGTAGAGGTAGAGGTAGAAGGGAAGAGGTGTAGAGGTAGAAGGGTAGAGGTAGAAGGGTAGAGGTAGAGGTAGAGGTAGTAGGGTAGAGGTAGAGGTAGTAGGGTAGAGGTAGAAGGGTAGAGGTAGAGGTAGAAGGGTAGAGGTAGAGGTAGAAGGGTAGAAGGGTAAAGGTAGAGGCAGAAGGGCAGAGGTAGAAGGGCAGAGGCAGAAGGGTACAGGTAGAAGGGTAGAGGTAGAAGGGTAGAGGTGTAGGGGTAGAAGGGTAGAGGTAGAAGGGTAGAGGTAGTAGGGTAGAGGTGGTAGAGTTAGAGGTAGAAGAGTAGAGGTAGGAGGGTAGGGGGGTAGAGGTAGAAGGGTAGAGGTAGAAGGGTAGAGGTAGAGGTAGAAGGGTAGAGGTAGAGGCAGAAGGGCAGAGGCAGAAGGGCAGAGGCAGAAGCAGAAGGGCAGAGGCAGAAGGGTAGAGGTAGAAGGGAAAAGGTAGATGGGTAGAAGGGTAGAGGTAGATGGGTAGAAGGGTAGAGGTAGGGGTAGAAGGGTAGGGGTAGAAGGGTAGGGGTAGAAGGGTAGAGGCAGAAGGGTAGGGGTAGAAGGGTAGGGGTAGAAGGGTAGGGGTAGAGGTAGAAGGGTAGAGGTAGGAGGGTAGGGGTAGAGGTAGTAGGGTAGAGGTAGAGGTAGAAGGGTAGAGGTAGAGGTAGAAGGGTAGAGGTAGAAGGGTAGGGGTAGAGGTAGAGGTAGAAGGGTAGAGGTAGAAGGGAAGAGGTGTAGAGGTAGAAGGGTAGAGGTAGAAGGGTAGAGGTAGAAGGGTAGAGGTAGAAGGGTAGAGGTAGTAGGGAGAGGTAGAGGTAGTAGGGTAGAGGTAGTTGGGTAGAGGTAGAAGTGTAGAGGCAGAAAGGCAGAGGTAGAAGGGCAGAGGCAGAAGGGTAGAGGTAGAAGGGAAGAGGTAGAAGGGAAGAGGTAGAAGGGAAGAGGTGTAGGGGTAGAAGGGTAGAGGTAGAAGGGTAGAGGTAGAAGGGTAGAGGTAGAAGGGTAGAGGTAGAGGTAGAAGGGTAGAGGTAGAGGTAGTAGGGTAGAGGTAGAGGTAGTAGGGTAGAGGTAGAGGTAGTAGGGTAGAGGTAGTAGGGTAGAGGTAGAAGGGTAGAGGTAGAGGTAGAAGGGTAGAGGTAGAAGGGTAGAGGTAGAAGGGTAGAGGTAGAAGGGTAGAGGGTAGGGGTAGAAGGGTAGGGGTAGAAGGGTAGAGGTAGAAGGGTAGAGGAAGAGGTAGAAGGGTAGAGGAAGAGGTAGAAGGGTAGAGGTACAAGGGTAGAGGTAGAGGTACAAGGGTAGAGGTAGAAGGGTAGAGGGTAGGGGTAGAAGGGTAGAGGTAGAAGGGTAGAGGTAGAAGGGTAGAGGTAGAAGGGTAGAGGTAGAAGGGTAGAGGTAGAAGGGTAGAGGTAGAAGGGTAGAGGTAGAAGGGTAGAGGTAGAAGGGAAGAGGTAGAAGGGAAGAGGTGTAGAGGTAGTAGGGTAGAGGTAGTAGAGTAGAGGTAGTAGGGTAGGGGTAGTAGGGTAGAGGCAGAAGGGTAGACGTAGAGGCAAAAGGGTAGAGGCAAAAGGGTAGACGTAGAGGCAAAAGGGTAGAGGCTAAAGGGTAGAGGCAGAAGGGAAGAGGCAGAGGCAGAAGGGCAGAGGTAGAAGGGCAGGGGTAGAAGGGCAGGGGTAGAAGGGTAGGGGTAGAAGGGTAGGGGTAAAAGAGTAGGGGTAGAGGTCGAAGGGCAGGGGCAGAGGTCGAAGGGCAGGGGCAGAGGTCGAAGGGCAGGGGCAGAGGTCGAAGGGCAGGGGCAGAGGTCGAAGGGCAGGGGCAGAGCTCGAAGGGCAGGGGCAGAGCTCGAAGGGCAGGGGCAGAGGTCGAAGGGCAGGGGCAGAGGTCGAAGGGCAGGGGCAGAGGTCGAAGGGCAGGGGCAGAGGTCGAAGGGCAGGGGCAGAGGTCGAAGGGCAGGGGTCGAAGGGCAGGGGTCGAAGGGCAGGGGTCGAAGGGCAGAGGTAGGGGTAGAAGGGTAGGGGTAGAAGGGTAGGGGTAGAGGGAGAAGGGTAGAGGGAGAAGGGTAGCGGGAGAAGGGTAGAGGGAGAAGGGTAGAGGGAGAAGGGTAGAGGGAGAAGGGTAGAGGGAGAAGGGTAGAGGGAGAAGGGTAGAGGGAGAAGGGACGAGGGAGAAGGGACGAGGGAGAAGGGACGAGGGAGAAGGGACGAGGGAGAAGGGACGAGGGAGAAGGGACGAGGGAGAAGGGACGAGGGAGAAGGGTAGAGGTAGAAGGGCAGAGGCAGAAGGCTACAGGTAGTAGGGCAGAGGTAGAAGGGTAGAGGTAGACGTAGAGGTAGTAGGGTAGAGGTAGTAGGGTAGAGGTAGAGGCAGAAGGGTAGAGGCAGAAGGGTAGAGGTAGAAGGGTAGAGGTAGTAGGGTAGAGGTAGTAGGGTAGAGGCAGAAGGGTAGAGGCAGAAGGGTAGAGGCAGAAGGGTAGAGGCAGAAGGGTAGAGGCAGAAGGGTAGAGGCAGAAGGGTAGAGGCAGAAGGGTAGAGGCAGAAGGGTAGAGGCAGAAGGGTAGAGGCAGAAGGGTAGAGGCAGAAGGGTAGAGGCAGAAGGGTAGAGGCAGAAGGGTAGAGTCAGAAGGGTGGAGTCAGAAGGGTGGAGTCGGAAGGGTAGAGTCGGAAGGGTAGAGTCGGAAGGGTAGAGTCGGAAGGGTAGAGTCGGAAGGGTAGAGTCGGAAGGGTAGAGTCGGAAGGGTAGAGTCGGAAGGGTAGAGTCGGAAGGGTAGAGTCGGAAGGGTAGAGTCAGAAGGGTAGAGTCAGAAGGGTAGAGTCAGAAGGGTAGAGTCGGAAGGGTAGAGTCGGAAGGGTAGAGTCGGAAGGGTAGAGTCGGAAGGGTAGAGTCGGAAGGGTAGAGTCGGAAGGGTAGAGTCGGAAGGGTAGAGGTGGAAGGGTAGAGGTGGAAGGGTAGAGGTAGAGGTGGAAGGGTAGAGGTAGAGGTGGAAGGGTAGAGGTAGAGGTGGAAGGGTAGAGGTAGAGGTGGAAGGGTAGAGGTAGAGGTGGAAGGGTAGAGGTAGAAGGGTAGAGGTAGAGGTAGAAGGGAAGAGGTGTAGAGGTAGAAGGGTAGAGGAAGAAGGGTAGAGGTGTAGAGGAAGAAGGGTAGAGGTAGAAGGGAAGAGGTGTAGAGGTAGACGGGTAGAGGTAGAAGGGTAGAGGTAGAAGGGTAGAGGTAGAAGGGTAGAGGTGGTAGAGGTAGAAGAGTAGAGGTAGGATGGTAGGGGGGTTGAGGTAGAAGGGTAGAGGTAGAAGGGTCGAGGTAGAAGGGTAGAGGCAGAAGGGTAGAGGTAGAAGGGCAGAGTAAGAAGGGTAGAGGTAGATGGGTAGAGGTAGGGGTAGAAGGGTAGAGGTAAGGGTAGAGGTAGGGGTAGAAGGGTAGGGGTAGAAGGGTAGGGGTAGAAGGGTAGAGGTAGAAGGGTAGAGGTAGAAGGGTAGAGGTAGGAGTGTAGAGGTAGAGGTAGTAGGGTAGAGGTAGAGGTAGAAGGGTAGAGGTAGAAGGGTAGGGGTAGAAGGGTAGAGGCAGAATGGTAGGGGTAGAAGGGTAGGGGGAGAGGTAGAGGTAGAGGTAGAAGGGAAGAGGTGTAGAGGTAGAAGGGTAGAGGTAGAAGGGTAGAGGTAGAGGTAGTAGGGTAGAGGTAGAGGTAGTAGGGTAGAGGTAGAAGGGTAGAGGTAGTAGGGTAGAGGTAGAAGGGTAGAGGTAGAGGTAGAAGGGTAGAGGTAGAGGTAGAAGGGTAGAAGGGTAAAGGTAGAGGCAGAAGGGCAGAGGTAGAAGGGCAGAGGCAGAAGGGTACAGGTAGAAGGGTAGAGGTAGAAGGGTAGAGGTGTAGGGGTAGAAGGGTAGAGGTAGAAGGGTAGAGGAAGAAGGGAAGAGGTGTAGAGGTAGAAGGGTAGAGGTAGAAGGGTAGAGTCAGAAGGGTAGAGTCGGAAGGGTAGAGTCGGAAGGGTAGAGTCGGAAGGGTAGAGTCGGAAGGGTAGAGTCGGAAGGGTAGAGTCGGAAGGGTAGAGTCGGAAGGGTAGAGTCGGAAGGGTAGAGTCGGAAGGGTAGAGTCGGAAAGGTAGAGTCGGAAGGGTAGAGTCGGAAGGGTAGAGGTGGAAGGGTAGAGGTAGAGGTGGAAGGGTAGAGGTAGAGGTGGAAGGGTAGAGGTAGAGGTGGAAGGGTAGAGGTAGAGGTGGAAGGGTAGAGGTAGAAGGGTAGAGGTAGAAGGGTAGAGGTAGAAGGGAAGAGGTGTAGAGGTAGAAGGGTAGAGGAAGAAGGGTAGAGGTGTAGAGGAAGAAGGGTAGAGGTAGAAGGGAAGAGGTGTAGAGGTAGACGGGTAGAGGTAGAAGGGTAGAGGTAGAAGGGTAGAGGTAGAAGGGTAGAGGTAGAAGGGTAGAGGTGGTAGAGGTAGAAGGGTAGAAGAGTAGAGGTAGGATGGTAGGGGGGTTGAGGTAGAAGGGTAGAGGTAGAAGGGTCGAGGTAGAAGGGTAGAGGCAGAAGGGTAGAGGTAGAAGGGCAGAGTAAGAAGGGTAGAGGTAGATGGGTAGAGGTAGGGGTAGAAGGGTAGAGGTAAGGGTAGAGGTAGGGGTAGAAGGGTAGGGGTAGAAGGGTAGGGGTAGAAGGGTAGAGGTAGAAGGGTAGAGGTAGAAGGGTAGAGGTAGGAGTGTAGAGGTAGAGGTAGTAGGGTAGAGGTAGAGGTAGAAGGGTAGAGGTAGAAGGGTAGGGGTAGAAGGGTAGAGGCAGAATGGTAGGGGTAGAAGGGTAGGGGGAGAGGTAGAGGTAGAAGGGAAGAGGTGTAGAGGTAGAAGGGTAGAGGTAGAAGGGTAGAGGTAGAAGGGGAGAGGTAGAGGTAGTAGGGTAGAGGTAGAGGTAGTAGGGTAGAGGTAGAAGGGTAGAGGTAGTAGGGTAGAGGTAGAAGGGTAGAGGTAGAGGTAGAAGGGTAGAGGTAGAAGGGTAGAAGGGTAAAGGTAGAGGCAGAAGGGCAGAGGTAGAAGGGCAGAGGCAGAAGGGTACAGGTAGAAGGGTAGAGGTAGAAGGGTAGAGGTGTAGGGGTAGAAGGGTAGAGGTAGAAGGGTAGAGGAAGAAGGGAAGAGGTGTAGAGGTAGAAGGGTAGAGGTAGAAGGGTAGAGGCAGAAGGGTAGAGATAGAGGTAGAAGGGTAGAGGTAGAAGGGAAGAGGTGTAGAGGTAGAAGGGTAGAGGTAGAAGGGTAGAGGTAGTAGGGTAGAGGTAGAAGGGTAGAGGTAGAGGTAGAAGGGTAGAGGTACAAGGGTAGAGGTACAAGGGTAGAGGTACAAGGGTAGAGGTACAAGGGTAGAGGTACAAGGGTAGAGGTACAAGGGTAGAGGTACAAGGGTAGAGGGTAGGGGTAGGGGTAGAGGTCGAAGGGTAGGGGTAGAGGCAGAAGGGCAGGGGCAGAGGTCAAAGGGCAGGGGCAGAGGTCCAGGGGCAGGGGTCGAAGGGCAGGGGTCGAAGGACAGGGGCAGAGGTCGAAGGGCAGAGGTAGGGGTAGAAGGGTAGGGGTACAAAGGTAGGGGTAGAGGGAGAAGGGACGAGAGAGAAGGGACGAGGGAGAAGGGACGAGGGAGAAGGGTAGAGGGAGAAGGGTAGAGGGAGAAGGGTAGAGGGAGAAGGGTAGAGGGAGAAGGGTAGAGGGAGAAGGGTAGAGGGAGAAGGGTAGAGGGAGAAGGGTAGAGGGAGAAGGGTAGAGGGAGAAGGGTAGAGGGAGAAGGGTAGAGGGAGAAGGGTAGAAGGGTAAATGTAGAGGCAGAAGGGCAGAGGTAGAAGGGCAGAGGCAGAAGGCTACAGGTAGTAGGGCAGAGGTAGAAGGGTAGAGGTAGAAGGATAGAGGTAGTAGGGTAGAGGTAGAGGCAGAAGGGTAGAGGCAGAAGGGTAGAGGTAGTAGGGTAGAGGTAGAAGGGTAGAGGTAGAAGGGTAGAGGCAGAAGGGTAGAGGCAGAAGGGTAGAGGCAGAAGGGTAGAGGCAGAAGGGTAGAGGCAGAAGGGCAGAGGCAGAAGGGCAGAGGCAGAAGGGCAGAGGCAGAAGGGCAGAGGCAGAAGGGCAGAGGCAGATGGGCAGAGGCAGAAGGGCAGGGGTAGATGGGCAGAGGTAGAAGGGTAGAGGCAGAAGGGTAGAAGGGTAGAGGAAGGGGTAGAAGGGTAGAGGAAGGGGTAGAAGGGTAGAGGAAGGGGTAGAAGGGTAGGGTTCAAAGGGTAGAGGTAGGGTTCGAAGGGTAGACGTATGGGTAGAAGGGTAGAGGTAGAAGGGTAGGGGTAGAGGTAGAAGGGTAGGGGTAGAGGTAGAGGTAGAAGGGTAGAGGTAGAGGCAGAAGGGTAGAGGGAGAAGGGTAGAGGTAGAGGCAGAAGGGTAGAGGTAGAAGGGTAGAGGTAGAGGCAGAAGTAGAGGCAGAAGGGTAGAGGTAGAAGGGTAGGGGTAGAAAGGTAGAGGTAAAAGGGTAGGGGTAGAGGTAGAGGTGTAGAGGCAGAAGGGTAGAGGTAGAGGTGGAAGGGTAGAGGTGGAAGGCTAGAAGGGTAGAGGTAGAAGGGTAGAGGTAGATGGGTAGAAGGGTAAAGGGGAAGAGGTGTAGAGGTGGAAGGGTAGAGGTAGAGGTAGTAGGGTAGAGGTGGAAGGGTAGAGGTAGAAGGGAAGAGGTGTAGAGGTAGAAGGGTAGAGGTAGTAGGGTAGAGGTAGTAGGGTAGAGGTAGAAGGGTAGAGTCAGAAGGGTAGAGTCAGAAGGGTAGAGTCAGAAGGGTAGAAGGGTAAAGGTAGAGGCAGAAGGGCAGAGGTAGAAGGGCAGAGGCAGAAGGGTACAGGTAGAAGTGTAGAGGTAGAGGTAGAAGGTTAGAGGTAGAAGTGTAGAGGCAGAAGGGTAGAGGTAGAAGGGTAGAGGCA
This sequence comes from Triturus cristatus, assembly GCF_964204655.1. NCBI lineage: Eukaryota > Metazoa > Chordata > Amphibia > Caudata > Salamandridae > Triturus > Triturus cristatus. The sequence goes on along the minus strand of NW_028188124.1, from coordinate 59,980 downwards.
GAAGGGCAGAGGCAGAAGGGCAGAGGCAGAAGGGTAGAGGTAGAAGGGAAGAGGTGTAGGGGTAGAAGGGTAGAGGAAGAAGGGTAGAGGAAGAAGGGTAGAGGTAGAAGGGAAGAGGTGTAGAGGTAGAAGGGTAGAGGTAGAAGGGTAGAGGTAGAAGGGTAGAGGTAGAGGTAGAAGGGTAGAGATAGAGGTAGAAGGGTAGAGATAGAGGTAGAAGGGTAGAGGTACAAGGGTAGAGGTACAAGGGTAGAGGTAGAAGGGTAGAGGTAGAAGGGTAGAGGTAGAAGGGTAGAGGTAGAAGGGTAGAGGTAGAAGGGTAGAGGTAGAAGGGTAGAGGTAGAAGGGAAGAGGTAGAAGGGAAGAGGTAGAAGGGAAGAGGTAGAAGGGAAGAGGTAGAAGGGAAGAGGTGTAGAGGTAGAATGGTAGAGGTAGTAGGGTAGAGGTAGTAGGGTAGGGGTAGAGGTAGAAGTGTAGGGGTAGAGGCAGAAGGGTAGAGGTAGAAGGGTATACGTAGAAGAGTAGAGGGTAGAGGTAGAAGGGTAGAGGGTAGAAGGGTAGAGGCAGTAGGGTAGAGGCAGTAGGGTAGAGGCAGTAGGGTAGAGGCAGTAGGGTGGAGGCAGAAGGGAAGACGTAGAAGGGTAGACGTAGAGGCAAAAGGGTAGAGGCAAAAGGGCAGCGGCAAAAAGGCAGCGGCAGAAGGGCAGAGGTCGAAGGGCAGAGGTAGAAGGGCAGAGGTAGAAGGGCAGAGGTAGAAGGGCAGAGGTAGAAGGGCAGAGGTAGAAGGGCAGAGGTAGAAGGGCAGAGGTAGAAGGGTAGGGGTAGAGATCGAGGGGTAGGGGCAGAGATCGAAGAGCAGGGGCAGAGGTCGAAGGGCAGGGGCAGAGGTCGAAGGGCAGGGGCAGAGGTCGAAGGGCAGGGGCAGAGGTCGAAGGGCAGGGGCAGAGGTCGAAGGGCAGGGGCAGGGGTCGAAGGGCAGGGGCAGGGGTCGAAGGGCAGGGGCAGGGGTCGAAGGGCAGGGGCAGGGGTCGAAGGGCAGGGGCAGGGGTCGAAGGGCAGGGGCAGGGGTCGAAGGGCAGGGGCAGGGGTCGAAGGGCAGGGGTCGAAGGGCAGGGGTCGAAGGGCAGGGGCAGGGGTCGAAGGGCAGAGGTCGAAGGGCAGAGGTAGGGGTAGAAGGGTAGGGGTAGAGGGAGAAGGGTAGCGGGAGAAGGGTAGAGGGAGAAGGGACGAGGGAGAAGGGACGAGGGAGAAGGGACGAGGGAGAAGGGACGAGGGAGAAGGGACGAGGGAGAAGGGACGAGGGAGAAGGGACGAGGGAGAAGGGACGAGGGAGAAGGGACGAGGGAGAAGGGACGAGGGAGAAGGGACGAGGGAGAAGGGACGAGGGAGAAGGGACGAGGGAGAAGGGACGAGGGAGAAGGGACGAGGGAGAAGGGACGAGGTAGAGGTGGAAGGGTAGAGGTAGAAGGGTAGAAGGGTAGAGGTGGAAGGGTAGAGGTAGAAGGGTAGAGGTAGAAGGGAAGAGGTGTAGAGGTAGAAGGGTAGAGGAAGAAGGGTAGAGGTGTAGAGGTAGAAGGGTAGAGGTAGAAGGGTAGAGGAAGAAGGGTAGAGGTAGAAGGGAAGAGGTGTAGAGGTAGATGGGTACAGGTAGAAGGGTAGAGGTAGAAGGGTAGAGGTAGAAGGGTAGAGGTGGTAGAGGTAGAGGTAGAAGAGTAGAGGTAGGATGGTAGGGGGTAGAGGTAGAAGGGTAGAGCTAGGATGGTAGGGGGTAGAGGTAGAAGGGTAGAGGTAGAAGGGTCGAGGTAGAGGTAGAAGGGTAGAGGCAGAAGGGTAGAGGTAGAAGGGCAGAGGCAGAAGGGTAGAGGTAGATGGGTAGAGGTAGGGGTAGAAGGGTAGAGGTAAGGGTAGAGGTAGGGGTAGAAGGGTAGGGGTAGAAGGGTAGGGGTAGAAGGGTAGAGGTAGGAGGGTAGAGGTAGGAAGGTAGAGGTAGGAGTGTAGAGGTAGAGGTAGTAGGGTAGAGGTAAAAGGGTAGAGGTAGAAGGGTAGGGGTAGAAGGGTAGGGGTAGAATGGTAGGGGTAGAAGGGTAGGGGGAGAGGTAGAGGTAGAGGTAGAAGGGAAGAGGTGTAGAGGTAGAAGGGTAGAGGTAGAAGGGTAGAGGTAGAAGGGGAGAGGTAGAGGTAGTAGGGTAGAGGTAGAGGTAGTAGGGTAGAGGTAGAAGGGTAGAGGTAGAAGGGTAGAGGTAGAGGTAGAAGGGTAGAGGTAGAAGGGTAGAAGGGTAAAGGTAGAGGCAGAAGGGCAGAGGTAGAAGGGCAGAGGCAGAAGGGTACAGGTAGAAGGGTAGAGGTAGAAGGGAAGAGGTGTAGGGGTAGAAGGGTAGAGGTAGAAGGGAAGAGGTGTAGGGGTAGAAGGGTAGAGGTAGAAGGGTAGAGGAAGAAGGGTAGAGGTAGAAGGGTAGAGGAAGAAGGGTAGAGGTAGAAGGGAAGAGGTGTAGAGGTAGAAGGGTAGAGGTAGAAGGGTAGAGGTAGAGGTAGAAGGGTAGAGGTAGAAGGGAAGAGGTGTAGAGGTAGAAGGGTAGAGGTAGAAGGGTAGAGGTAGAAGGGTAGAGGTAGAGGTAGAAGGGTAGAGGGTAGGGGTAGAAGGGTAGGGGTAGAAGGGCAGGGGTAGAAGGGTAGAGGTAGAAGGGTAGCGGTAGAGGTACAAGGGTAGAGGTACAAGGGTAGAGGTACAAGGGTAGAGGTACAAGGGTAGAGGTACAAGGGTAGAGGGTAGGGGTAGGGGTAGAGGCAGAAGGGTAGAGGTAGAAGGGTATACGTAGAAGAGTAGAGGGTAGAGGAAGAAGGGTAGAGGCAGAAGGGTAGAGGCAGAAGGGTAGAGGCAGAAGGGTAGACGTAGAAGGGTAGACGTAGAAGGGTAGACGTAGAAGGGTAGACGTAGAGGCAAAAGGGTAGACGTAGAGGCAAAAGGGTAGAGGCTAAAGGGTAGAGGCAGAAGGGTAGAGGCAGAAGGGTAGAGGCAGAAGGGCAGAGGCAGAAGGGCAGAGGCAGAAGGGTAGAGGCAGAAGGGTAGAGGCAGAAGGGTAGAGGCAGAAGGGTAGAGGCAGAAGGGTAGAGGCAGAAGGGTAAAGGCAGAAGGGTAAAGGCAGAAGGGCAGAGGCAGAAGGGCAGAGGCAGAAGGGCAGAGGCAGAAGGGCAGAGGTAGAGGTAGAAGGGCAGAGGTAGAGGTAGAAGGGCAGAGGTAGAGGTAGAAGGGCAGAGGTAGAGGTAGAAGGGCAGAGGTAGAGGTAGAAGAGCAGAGGTAGAAGAGTAGAGGGTAGAGGTAGAAGGGTGGAGGTAGTAGGGTGGAGGTAGTAGGGTAGAGGTAGTAGGGTAGAGGTGGTAGGGTAGAGGTGGTAGGGTAGAGGTGGTAGGGTAGAGGTGTAGAGGTAGAAGGGTAGAGGTAGTAGGGTAGGGGTAGAGGTAGAAGGGTAGAGGCAGAAGGGTAGAGGTAGAAGGGTAGGGGTAAAGGCAGAAGGGTAGAGGTAGAAGGGTAGAGGTAGAAGGGTGGAGGTAGAAGGGAGGAGGAAGAAGGGAAGAGGTAGAAGGGAAGAGGTAGAAGTAGAAGGGAAGAGGTAGAAGTAGAAGGGAAGAGGTAGAGGTAGAAGGGTAGAGGTAGAAGTGCAGACGTAGAAGGGTAGAGGTAGAAGGGTAAAGGTAGGGTTAGAAAGGTAGAGGTCGAAGGGTAAAGGTAGGGTTCGAAGGGTAACGGTAGAGGTCAAAGGGGTAGAGGTCAAAGGGGTAGAGGTCAAAGGGGTAGAGGTCAAAGGGGTAGAGGTCAAAGGGGTAGAGGTCAAAGGGGTAGAGGTCAAAGGGGTAGAGGTCAAAGGGGTAGAGGTCAAAGGGGTAGAAGTCAAAGGGGTAGAAGTCAAAGGGGTAGAAGTCAAAGGGGTAGAAGTCAAAGGATAGAATTCAAAGGGTAGAATTCAAAGGGTAGAGGTAGAAGAGTAGAGGTAGAAGGGTGGAGGTAGAAGGGTGGAGGTAGAAGAGCAGAGGTAGAAGGGTTGAAGTAGAGGTAGCAGGGTAGAGGTAGCAGGGTAGAAGTAGAGGTAGAAGGGTAGAGGTAGAAGGGTAGAGTCAGAAGGGTAGAGTCAGAAGGGTAGAGTCAGAAGGGTAGAGTCGGAAGGGTAGAGTCGGAAGGGTAGAGGTGGAAGGGTAGAGGTAGAGGTGGAAGGGTAGAGGTAGAGGTGGAGGTGGAAGGGTAGAGGTAGAAGGGTAGAGGTAGAAGGGTGGAGGTAGAAGGGTGGAGGTAGAAGGGTGGAGGTAGAAGGGTGGAGGTAGAAGGGTGGAGGTAGAAGGGTGGAGGTAGTAGGGTGGAGGTAGTAGGGTGGAGGTAGTAGGGTGGAGGTAGTAGGGTAGAGTCAGAAGGGTAGAGGCAGAAGGGTAGAGGCAGAAGGGTAGAGTCGGAAGGGTAGTGTCGGAAGGGTAGAGTCGGAAGGGTAGAGTCGGAAGGGTAGAGTCGGAAGGGTAGAGTCGGAAGGGTAGAGTCGGAAGGGTAGAGTCGGAAGGGTAGAGTCGGAAGGGTAGAGTCGGAAGGATAGAGTCGGAAGGGTAGAGTCGGAAGGGTAGAGTCGGAAGGGTAGAGTCGGAAGGGTAGAGTCGGAAGGGTAGAGGTGGAAGGGTAGAGGTAGAGGTGGAAGGGTAGAGGTAGAGGTGGAAGGGTAGAGGTAGAGGTGGAAGGGTAGAGGTAGAGGTGGAAGGGTAGAGGTAGAAGGGTAGAGGTAGAGGTGGAAGGGTAGAGGTAGAAGGGTAGAGGTAGAGGTGGAAGGGTAGAAGGGTAGAGGTGGAAGGGTAGAAGGGTAGAGGTAGAAGGATAGAGGTAGAAGGGAAGAGGTGTAGCGGTAGAAGGGTAGAGGTAGAAGGGTAGAGGTAGAAGGGAAGAGGTGTAGAGGTAGACGGGTAGAAGGGTAGAGGTAGTAGGGTAGAGGTGGTAGAGGTAGAAGGGTTGAAGAGTAGAGGTAGGAGGGTAGGGGGGTAGAGGTAGAAGGGTAGAGGTAGAAGGGTAGAGGTAGAAGGGCAGAGGCAGAAGGGCAGAGGCAGAAGGGCAGAGGCAGAAGGGCAGAGGCAGAAGCAGAGGCAGAAGGGTAGAGATAGAAGGGTAGAGGTAGAAGGGTAGAGGTAGAAGGGTAGAGGTAGAAGGGTAGAGGTAGGGGTAGAAGGGTAGAGGTAGAAGGGTAGAGGTAGGGGTAGAAGGGTAGGGGTAGAAGGGTAGAAGCAGAAGGGTAGGGGTAGAGGTAGGGGTAGAAGGGTAGAGGTAGGGGTAGAAGGGTAGAGGTAGAGGTAGAGGCAGAGGTAGGGGTAGAAGGGTAGAGGTAGGGGTAGAAGGGTAGAGGTAGAGGTAGAAGGGTGGTGGGTAGAGGTAGTAGGGTAGAGGTAGTAGGGTAGAGGTAGAAGGGTAGAGGTAGAGGTAGAAGGGTAGAGGTAGAGGTAGAAGGGTAGAGGTAGAGGTGGAAGGGTAGAGGTAGAGGTGGAAGGGTAGAGGTAGAGGTGGAAGGGTAGAGGTAGAGGTGGAAGGGTAGAGGTAGAGGTGGAAGGGTAGAGGTAGAAGGGTAGAGGTGGAAGGGTAGAGGTAGAAGGGTAGAGGTAGAGGTGGAAGGGTAGAAGGGTAGAGGTGGAAGGGTAGAAGGGTAGAGGTAGAAGGGTAGAGGTAGAAGGGAAGAGGTGTAGCGGTAGAAGGGTAGAGGTAGAAGGGTAGAGGTAGAAGGGAAGAGGTGTAGAGGTAGACGGGTAGAGGTAGAAGGGTGGAGGTAGTAGGGTAGAGGTGGTAGAGGTAGAAGGGTTGAAGAGTAGAGGTAGGAGGGTAGGGGGGTAGAGGTAGAAGGGTAGAGGTAGAAGGGTAGAGGTAGAAGGGCAGAGGCAGAAGGGCAGAGGCAGAAGCAGAAGGGCAGAAGCAGAGGCAGAAGGGTAGAGATAGAAGGGTAGAGGTAGAAGGGTAGAGGTAGGGGTAGCAGGGTAGAGGTAGAAGGGTAGAGGTAGGGGTAGAAGGGTAGGGGTAGAAGGGTCGAAGCAGAAGGGTAGGGGTAGAGGTAGGGGTAGAAGGGTAGAGGTAGGGGTAGAAGGGTAGAGGTAGAGGCAGAGGTAGGGGTAGAAGGGTAGAGGTAGGGGTAGAAGGGTAGAGGTAGAGGTAGAAGGGTGGAGGGTAGAGGTAGTAGGGTAGAGGTAGAAGGGTAGAGGTAGAGGTAGAAGGTTAGAGGTAGAAGGAAAGAGGTGTAGAAGTAGAAGGGTAGAGGTAGTAGGGGAGAGGTAGAGGTAGTAGGGTAGAGGTAGAGGTAGTAGGGTAGAGGTAGAGGGGTAGAGGTAGAAGGGTAGAGGTAGAGGTAGAGGTAGAAGGGTAGAGGTAGAGGTAGAAGGGTAGAGGTAGAGGCAGAAGGGCAGAGGTAGAGGTAGAAGGGCAGAGGCAGAAGGGTACAGGTAGAAGGGTAGAGGTAGAAGGGAAGAGGTGTAGGGGTAGAAGGGTAGAGGTAGAAGGGTAGAGGAAGAAGGGTAGAGGAAGAAGGGTAGAGGTAGAAGGGAAGAGGTGTAGAGGTAGAAGGGTAGATGTAGTAGGGTAGAGGTAGAGGTAGAAGGGTAGAGGTAGAAGGGTAGGGGTAGAGGTAGAAGGGTAGAGGTAGAAGGGTAGAGGTAGAAGGGTAGAGGTAGAAGGGTAGAGGTAGAAGGGTAGAGGTAGAAGGGTAGAGGTAGAAGGGTAGAGATAGAGGTACAAGGGTAGAGGTACAAGGGTAGAGGTACAAGGGTAGAGATAGAGGTACAAGGGTAGAGGTACAAGGGTAGAGGTACAAGGGTAGAGGTACAAGGGTAGAGGTAGAGGTACAAGGGTAGAGGTAGAGGTACAAGGGTAGAGGTAGAAGGGTAGAGGGTAGGGGTAGATGGGTAGAGGTAGAAGGGTAGAGGTAGAAGGGAAGAGGTAGAAGGGAAGAGGTAGAGGTAGAAGGGTAGAGGTAGAAGGGTAGGGGTAGAAGGGTAGGGGTAGAGGTAGAAGGGTAGAGGTAGAAGGGTAGAGGTAGAAGGGTAGAGGTAGAAGGGTAGAGGTACAAGGGTAGAGGTACAAGGGTAGAGGTACAAGGGTAGAGGTACAAGGGTAGAGGTACAAGGGTAGAGGTAGAGGTACAAGGGTAGAGGTACAAGGGTAGGGGTAGAAGGGTAGAGGTAGAAGGGTAGAGGTAGAAGGGTAGAGGTAGAAGGGAAGAGGTGTAGAGGTAGAAGGGTAGAGGTAATTGGGTAGAGGTAGTAGGGTAGGGGTAGAGGTAGAAGGGTAGGGGTAGAGGCAGAAGGGTAGAGGTAAAAGGGTATACGTAGAAGAGTAGAGGGTAGAGGTAGAGGGTAGAAGGGTAGAGGCAGTAGGGTAGAGGCAGTAGGGTAGAGGCAGAAGGGTAGAGGCAGAAGGGTAGAGGCAGAAGGGTAGAGGCAGAAGGGTAGACGTAGAAGGGTAGACGTAGAGGCAAAAGAGTAGAGGCAAAAGGGAAGAGGCTAAAGGGTAGAAGGGTAGAGGTAGAAGGGTAGAGGTAGAAGGGTAGCGGTAGAAGGGTAGAGGTAGAAGGGAACAGGTAGAAGGGAAGAGGTGTAGAGGTAGAAGGGTAGAGGTAATTGGGTAGAGGTAGTAGGGTAGGGCTAGAGGTAGAAGGGTAGGGGTAGAGGCAGAAGGGTAGAGGTAAAAGGGTATACGTAGAAGAGTAGAGGGTAGAGGGTAGAAGGGTAGAGGCAGTAGGGTAGAGGCAGAGGCAGAAGGGTAGAGGCAGAAGGGTAGACGCAGAAGGGTAGACGTAGAAGGGTAGACGTAGAGGCAAAAGAGTAGAGGCAAAAGGGAAGAGGCAAAAGGGAAGAGGCAAAAGGGAAGAGGCAAAAGGGGAGAGGCAGAAGGGTAGAGACAGAAGGGCAGAGGTAGAGGTAGAGGTAGAAGGGCAGAGGTAGAGGTAGAAGGGCAGAGGTAGAGGTAGAAGGGCAGAGGTAGAAGAGCAGAGGTAGAAGATTAGGGGTAGAAGAGTAGGGGTAGAGGTCGAGGGGTAGGGGCAGAGGTCGAAGGGTAGGGGCAGAGGTCGAAGGGCAGGGGCAGAGGTCGAAGGGCAGGGGCAGAGGTCGAAGGGCAGGGGCAGAGGTCGAAGGGCAGGGGCAGAGGTCGAAGGGCAGGGGCAGAGGTCGAAGGGCAGGGGCAGAGGTCGAAGGGCAGGGGCAGAGGTCGAAGGGCAGGGGCAGAGGTCGAAGGGTAAAGGTAGGGTACGAAGGGTAAAGGTAGAAGTAAAGGGGTAGAGGTCAAAGGGGTAGAGGTCAAAGGGGTAGAGGTCAAAGGGGTAGAGGTCAAAGGGGTAGAGGTCAAAGGGGTAGAGGTCAAAGGGGTAGAGGTCAAAGGGGTAGAGGTCAAAGGGGTAGAGGTCAAAGGGGTAGAGGTCAAAGGGGTAGAAGTCAAAGGGGTAGAAGTCAAAGGGTAGAATTCAAAGGGTAGAGGTAGAAGAGTAGAGGTAGAAGAGTAGAGGTAGAAGGGTGGAGGTAGAAGGGTGGAAGTAGAAGGGTGGATGTAGAAGGGTGGAGGTAGTAGAGCAGAGGTAGAAGGGTTGAAGTAGAGGTAGCAGGGTAGAAGTAGAGGTAGCAGGTTAGAAGTAGAGGTAGAAGGGTGGAGGTAGAAGGGTAGAGGTAGCAGGGTAGAGGTAGCAGGGTAGAAGGGTGGAGGTAAAAGGGAGGAGGTAAAAGGGAGGAGGTAAAAGGGAGGAGGTAAAAGGGAGGAGGTAAAAGGGAAGAGGTAAAAGGGAAGAGGTAAAAGGGAAGAGGTAAAAGGGAAGAGGTAAAAGGGAAGAGGTAAAAGGGAAGAGGTAGAGGTAGAAGAGAAGAGGTAGAGGTAGAAGGGAAGAGGTAGAGGTAGAGGTAGAAGGGAAGAGGTAGAGGTGGAGGTAGAAGGGTGGAGGTAGAAGGGTGGAGGTAGAAGGGTGGAGGTAGAAGGGTGGAGGTAGAAGGGTGGAGGTAGAAGGGTGGAGGTAGAAGGGTGGAGGTAGAAGGGTGGAGGTAGAAGGGTGGAGGTAGAAGGGTGGAGGTAGAAGGGTGGAGGTAGAAGGGTGGAGGTAGTAGGGTGGAGGTAGAAGGGTGGAGGTAGAAGGGTGGAGGTAGAAGGGTAGAGGTAGAAGGGTAGAGGTAGAAGGGTAGAGTCAGAAGGGTAGAGGTAGAAGGGTAGAGGTAGAAGGGTAGAGTCAGAAGGGTAGAGTCGGAAGGGTAGAGTCGGAAGGGTAGAGTCGGAAGGGTAGAGGTGGAAGGGTAGAGGTGGAAGGGTAGAGGTGGAAGGGTAGAGGTGGAAGGGTAGAGGTGGAAGGGTAGAGGTGGAAGGGTAGAGGTAGAGGTGGAAGGGTAGAGGTAGAGGTCGAAGGGTAGAGGTAGAGGTGGAAGGGTAGAGGTAGAGGTGGAAGGGTAGAAGTAGAGGTGGAAGGGTAGAGGTAGAGGTGGAAGGGTAGAGGTAGAGGTGGAAGGGTAGAGGTAGAGGTGGAAGGGTAGAGGTAGAAGGGTAGAGGTGGAAGGGTAGAGGTAGAAGAGTAGAGGTAGAGGTGGAAGGGTAGAAGGGTAGAGGTGGAAGGGTAGAAGGGTAGAGGTAGAAGGGTAGAGGTAGAAGGGAAGAGGTGTAGCGGTAGAAGGGTAGAGGTAGAAGGGAAGAGGTGTAGAGGTAGACGGGTAGAGGTAGAAGGGTAGAGGTAGCAGGATAGAGGTGGTAGAAGGGTAGAAGAGTAGAGGTAGGAGGGTAGGGGGGTAGAGGTAGAAGGGTAGAGTTAGAAGGGTAGAGGTAGAAGGGCAGAGGCAGAAGCAGAAGGGCAGAAGCAGAAGGGCAGAAGCAGAAGGGCAGAGGCAGAAGGGCAGAGGTAGAAGGGTAGAGGTAGAAGGGTAGAAGGGTAGAGGTAGAAGGGTAGGGGTAGAAGGGTAGAGGCAGAGGTAGAAGGGTAGGGGTAGAAGGGTAGAGGCAGAGGTAGAAGGGTAGGGGTAGAAGGGTAGAGGTAGGGGTAGAAGGGTAGAGGCAGAGGTAGAAGGGTAGAGGTAGAGGTAGTAGGGTAGAGGTAGAGGTAGAAGGGTAGAGGTAGAGGTAGAAGGGTAGAGGTAGAGGTAGAAGGTTAGAGGTAGAAGGTAAGAGGTGTAGAGGTAGAAGGGTAGAGGTAGAAGGGGAGAGGTAGAGGTATTAGGGTAGAGGTAGAGGTAGTAGGGTAGAGGTAGAGGGGTAGAGGTAGATGGGTAGAGGTAGAAGGGTAGAGGTAGAGGTAGAAGTGTAGAGGTCGAGGTAGAAGGGTAGAGGTAGAAGGGTAGAGGTAGAGGCAGAAGGGCAGAGGTAGAAGGGCAGAGGCAGAAGGGTACAGGTAGAAGGGTAGAGGTAGAAGGGAAGAGGAAGAAGGGTAGAGGTAGAAGGGAAGAGGTGTAGAGGTAGAAGGGTAGAGGTAGTAGGGTAGAGGTAGAGGTAGTAGGGTAGAGGTAGAGGTAGAAGGGAAGAGGTGTAGAGGTAGAAGGGTAGAGGTAGTAGGGTACAGGTAGAGGTAGTAGGGTAGAGGTAGAGGTAGAAGGGTAGAGGTAGAGGTAGAAGGGTAGAGGTAGAAGGATAGGGGTAGAGGTAGAAGGGTAGGGGTAGAGGTAGAAGGGTAGGGAGAGAAGGGTAGGGGTAGAAGGGTAGGGGTAGAAGGGTAGGGGTAGAGGTAGAAGGGTAGAGGTAGGAGGGTAGGGAGAGAAGGGTAGGGGTAGAAGGGTAGAGGTAGAAGGGTAGAGGTAGAAGGGTAGAGGTACAAGGGTAGGGGTAGAAGGGTAGAGGTAGAAGGGTAGAGGTAGAAGGGTAGAGGTAGAAGGGTAGAGGTAGAAGGGTAGAGATAGAGGTAGAAGGGTAGAGGTACAAGGGTAAAGGTAGAGGTACAAGGGTAGAGGTAGAAGGGTAGAGGGTAGGGGTAGAAGGGTAGAGGTAGAAGGGTAGAGGTAGAAGGGTAGAGGTAGAAGGGCGGAGGTAGAAGGGTGGAGGTAGAGGCAGAAGGGCAGAGGTAGAAGGGTAGAGGTACAAGGGTAAAGGTAGAGGTACAAGGGTAGAGGTAGAAGGGTAGAGGGTAGGGGTAGAAGGGTACAGGTAGAAGGGTAGAGGTACAAGGGTAGAGGTAGAAGGGTAGAGGGTAGGGGTAGAAGGGTAGGGGTGGAAGGGTAGAGGTAGAAGGGTAGAGGTAGAAGGGTAGAGGTAGAAGGGTAGAGGTAGAAGGGAAGAGGTAGAAGGGAAGAGGTAGAAGGGAAGAGGTAGAAGGGCAGAGGGTAGAAGGCAGAAGGGTAGAGGGCAGAAGGGTAGAGGCAGAAGGGTAGACGTAGAAGGGTAGACGTAGAAGGGTAGACGTAGAAGGGTAGACGTAGAAGGGTAGACGTAGAAGGGTAGACGTAGAAGGGTAGACGTAGAAGGGTAGACGTAGAGGCAAAAGGGTAGAGGCAAAAGGGTAGACGTAGAGGCAAAAGGGAAGAGGCAGAAGGGTAGAGGCGGAAGGGTAGAGGCGGAAGGGCAGAGGCGGAAGGGCAGAGGCAGAAGGGCAGAGGCAGAAGGGCAGAGGTAGAAGGGCAGAGGTAGAGGTAGAAGAGCAGAGGTAGAGGGGTAGGGGTAGAAGAGTAGGGGTAGAGGTCGAGGGGTAGGGGCAGAGATCGAAGCGTAGGGGCAGAGGTCGAAGGGTAGGGGCAGAGGTCGAAGGGTAGGGGCAGAGGTCGAAGGGCAGGGGCAGAGGTCGAAGGGCAGGGGCAGAGGTCAAAGGGCAGGGGCAGAGGTCGAAGGGCAGGGGTCGAAGGGCAGGGGCAGAGGTCGAAGGGCAGGGGCAGAGGTCGAAGGGCAGGGGCAGAGGTCGAAGGGCAGGGGCAGAGGTCGAAGGGCAGGGGCAGAGGTCGAAGGGCAGGGGCAGAGGTCGAAGGGCAGGGGCAGAGGTCGAAGGGCAGGGGCAGAGGGAGAAGGGCAGAGGTAGTATGGTAGAGGTAGGGGTAGAAGGGTAGGGGTAGAAGGGTAGGGGTAGAAGGGTAGGGGTAGAAGGGTAGGGGTAGAAGGGTAGGGGTAGAAGGGTAGGGGTAGAGGGAGAAGGGTAGAGGGAGAAGGGAAGAGGGTAGAGAGTAGAGGTAGTAGGGTAGAGGTAGTAGGGTAGAGGTGGTAGGGTAGAGGTGGTAGGGTAGAGGTGGTAGGGTAGAGGTGGTAGGGTAGAGGTGATATGGTAGAGGTGGCAGGGTAGAGGTGTAGAGGTAGAAGGGTAGAGGTAGTAGGATAGGGGTAGAGGTAGAAGGGTAGAGGTAGAAGGGTAGGGGTAGAGGCAGAAGGGTAGAGGTAGAAGGGTAGAGGTAGAAGGGTGGAGGTAGAAGGGTGGAGGTAGAAGGGTGGAGGTAGAGGTAGAAGGGTGGAGGTAGAAGGGTGGAGGTAGAAGGGAGGAGGTAGAAGGGAGGAGGTAGAAGGGAAGAGGTAGAAGGGAAGAGGTAGAAGGGAAGAGGTAGAAGGGAAGAGGTAGAAGGGAAGAGGTAGAAGGGAAGAGGTAGAAGGGAAGAGGTAGAAGGGAAGAGGTAGAAGGGAAGAGGTAGAAGGGAAGAGGTAGAAGGGAAGAGGTAGAAGGGAAGAGGTAGAAGGGAAGAGGTAGAAGGGTAGAGGTAGAAGGGTAGACAGAGGTAGTAGGGTAGAGGTAGTAGGGTAGAGGTAGTAGGGTAGAGGTAGAAGGGTAGAGGTAGAAGGGTAGAGGTAGAAGGGTAGAGGTAGAAGGGTAGAGGTAGAAGGGTAGAGGTAGAAGGGTAGAGGTAGAAGGGTAGAGGTAGAAGGGTAGAGGTAGAAGGGAAGAGGTAGAAGGGAAGAGGTAGAAGGGAAGAGGTAGAAGGGAAGAGGTAGAAGGGAAGAGGTAGAAGGGAAGAGGTAGAAGGGAAGAGGTAGAAGGGAAGAGGTAGAAGGGAAGAGGTAGAAGGGAAGAGGTAGAAGGGAAGAGGTAGAAGGGAAGAGGTAGAAGGGAAGAGGTAGAAGGGAAGAGGTAGAAGGGTAGAGGTAGAAGGGTAGACAGAGGTAGTAGGGTAGAGGTAGTAGGGTAGAGGTAGTAGGGTAGAGGTAGAAGGGTAGAGGTAGAAGGGTAGAGGTAGAAGGGTAGAGGTAGAAGGGTAGAGGTAGAAGGGTAGAGGTAGAAGGGTAGAGGTAGAAGGGTAGAGGTAGAAGGGTAGAGGTAGAAAGGTAGAGGTAGAAGGGTAGAGGTAGAAGGGTAGAGGTAGAAGGGTAGAGGTAGAGGCAGAAGGGTAGGGGTAGAGGTAGAGGTAGAAGGGTAGAGGTAGAAGGGTAGAGGTAGAAGGGTGGAGGTAGAAGGGTGGAGGTAGAAGGGTGGAGGTAGAAGGGTGGAGGTAGAGGTAGAAGGGTAGAGGTAGAAGGGTAGAGGTAGAGGCGTAGGGGTAGAGGTAGAGGTAGAAGGGTAGAGGTAGGGGTAGAAAGGAAGGGGTAGAGGTAGGGTTCGAAGGGTAGAGGTAGGGGTAGAAGGGTAGAGGTAGAGGTAGAAGTGTAGAGGTAGAAGTGTAGAGATAGAAGGGTAGAGATAGAAGGGTAGGGGTAGAGGTAGAAGGGAGGAGGTAGAAGGGAGGAGGTAGAAGGGAAGAGGTAGAAGGGAAGAGGTAGAAGGGAAGAGGTAGAAGGGAAGAGGTAGAAGGGGAGAGGTAGAAGGGGAGAGGTAGAAGGGGAGAGGTAGAAGGGAAGAAGTAAAAGGGAAGAGGTAAAAGGGAAGAGGTAAAAGGGAAGAGGTAAAAGGGAAGAGGTAAAAGGGAAGAGGTAAAAGGGAAGAGGTAAAAGGGAAGAGGTAAAAGGGAAGAGGTAAAAGGGAAGAGGTAAAAGGGAAGAGGTAAAAGGGAAGAGGTAAAAGGGAAGAGGTAAAAGGGAAGCGGTAGAAGGTATGAGGTAGAAGGTATGAGGTAGAAGTGAAGAGGTAGAAGGGAAGAGGTAGAGGTAGAAGGGAAGAGGTAGAGGTAGAAGGGAAGAGGTAGAGGTAGAAGGGAAGAGGTAGAGGTAGAATGGTAGAAGGGTAGAGGTAGAGGTAGAAGGGTAGGGGTAGAGGTAGAAGGGTGGAGGTAGAAGGGTGGAGGTAGAAGGGTGGAGGTAGAAGGGTGGAGGTAGAAGGGTGGAGGTAGAAGGGTAGAGGTAGAAGGGTAGAGGTAGAAGGGTAGAGGTAGAAGGGTAGAGGTAGAAGGGTAGAGGTAGAAGGGTAGAGGTAGAAGGGTAGAAGGGTGGAGGTAGAAGGGTGGAGGTAGAAGGGTAGAGGTAGAAGGGTGGAGGTAGAAGGGAAGAGGGTAGAAGTAGAAGGGAAGAGGTAGAGGTAGAAGGGTAGAGGTAGGGTTAGAAGGGTAGGGGTAGAGGTAGAGGTAGAAGGGTAGAGGTAGAAGGGTGGAGGTAGAAGGGTAGAGGTAGAAGGGTAGAGGTAGAAGGGTGGAGGTAGAAGGGTAGAGGTAGAAGGGTAGAGGTAGAAGGGTGGAGGTAGAAGGGTGGAGGTCAAAGGGTGGAGGTCAAAGGGTGGAGGTCAAAGGGTGGAGGTCAAAGGGTGGAGGTCAAAGGGTGGAGGTCAAAGGGTGGAGGTCAAAGGGTAGAGGTCAAAGGGTGGAGGTCAAAGGGTAGAGGTCAAAGGGTAGAGGTCAAAGGGTAGAGGTCAAAGGGTAGAGGTCAAAGGGTAGAGGTCAAAGGGTAGAGGTCAAAGGGTAGAGGTCAAAGGGTAGAAGTCAAAGGTTAGAAGTCAAAGGTTAGAAGTCAAAGGTTAGAAGTCGAAGAGTAGAGGTAGAAGAGTTGAAGTAGAGATAGAAGAGTAGAGGTAGAAGGGTAGCGGTAGAAGGGTAGCGGTAGAAGGGTAGCGGTAGAAGGGTAGCGGTAGAAGGGTAGCGGTAGAAGGGTAGAGGTAGAAGGGTAGAGGTAGAGGTAGAAGGGTAGAGGTAGAAGGGCAGAGGCAGAAGGGCAGAGGCAGAAGGGCAGAGGCAGAAGGGCAGAGGCAGAAGGGCAGAGGTAGAAGGTCAGAGGTAGAAGGGCAGAGGTAGAAGGGCAGAGGTAGAGGTAGAAGGGTAGAGGTTGAAGGGCAGAGGTAGAAGGGCAGAGGTAGAAGGGTAGAGGTAGAAGGGTAGAGGTAGAAGGGTAGAGGTAGAAGGGTAGAGGTAGAAGGGTAGAGGTAGAAGGGTAGAGGTAGAAGGGTAGAGGTAGAAGGGTAGAGGTAGAAGGGTAGAGGTAGAAGGGTAGGGGTAGAAGGGTAGGGGTAGAAGGGTAGGGGTAGAAGGGTAGGGGTCGAAGGGTAGGGGTCGAAGGGTAGGGGTCGAAGGGTAGGGGTCGAAGGGTAGGGGTCGAAGGGTAGAGGTCGAAGGGTAGGGGTAGAGGTCGAAGGGTAGGGGTAGAGGTCGAAAGGTAGGGGTAGAGGTCGAAAGGTAGGGGTAGAGGTAGAACGGTAGGGGTAGAGGTCGAAGGGTAGGGGTAGAGGTCGAAGGGTAGGGGTAGAGGTCGAAGGGTAGGGGTAGAGGTCGAAAGGTAGGGGTAGAGGTCGAAGGGTAGGGGTAGAGGTCGAAGGGTAGGGGTAGAGGTCAAAGGTTAGAGGTCAAAGGTTAGAGGTCAAAGGGTAGAGGTCAAAGGGTAGAGGTCAAAGGGTAGAGGTCAAAGGTTAGAAGTCAAAGGTTAGAAGTCGAAGAGTAGAGGTAGAAGAGTTGAAGTAGAGATAGAAGAGTAGAGGTAGAAGGGTAGCGGTAGAAGGGTAGCGGTAGAAGGGTAGCGGTAGAAGGGTAGCGGTAGAAGGGTAGCGGTAGACGGGTAGAGGTAGAAGGGTAGAGGTAGAAGGGTAGAGGTAGAAGGGTAGAGGTAGAAGGGCAGAGGCAGAAGGGCAGAGGCAGAAGGGCAGAGGCAGAAGGGCAGAGGCAGAAGGGCAGAGGCAGAAGGGCAGAGGTAGAAGGGTAGAGGTTGAAGGGCAGAGGTAGAAGGACAGAGGTAGAAGGGTAGAGGTAGAAGGGTAGAGGTAGAAGGGTAGAGGTAGAAGGGTAGAGGTAGAAGGGTAGAGGTAGAAGGGTAGAGGTAGAAGGGTAGAGGTAGGAGGGTAGAGGTAGGAGGGTAGAGGTAGGAGGGTAGGGGTAGGAGGGTAGGGGTAGAAGGGTAGGGGTAGAAGGGTAGGGGTCGAAGGGTAGGGGGTCGAAGGGTAGGGGTCGAAGGGTAGGGGTCGAAGGGTAGAGGTCGAAGGGTAGAGGTCGAAGGGTAGGGGGTAGAGGTCGAAAGGTAGGGGTAGAGGTCGAAGGGTAGGGGTAGAGGTCGAAGGGTAGGGGTAGAGGTCGAAAGGTAGGGGTAGAGGTCGAAGGGTAGGGGTAGAGGTCGAAGGGTAGGGGTAGAGGTCGAAGGGTAGTAGGGAAGAGGTAGAAGGGAAGAGGTAGAAGGGTAGAGGTAGAAGTAGAAGGGTAGGGGTAGAGGTAGGGGTAGAAGGGTAGAGGTAGAAGGGTGGAGGTAGAAGGAAGGAGGTAGAAGGGTGGAGCTGGAAGGGAGGAGGTAGAAGGGAAGAGGTAGAAGGGAAGAGGTAGAAGGGTAGAGGTAGAAGGGGAGAGGTAGAAGGGAAGAGGTAAAAGGGAAGAGGTAAAAGGGAAGAGGTAAAAGGGAAAAGGTAGAAGGGAAGAGGTAGAAGTGAAGAGGTAGAGGTAGAGGTAGAAGGGAAGAGGTAGAGGTAGAGGTAGAAGGGAAGAGGTAGAGGCAGAAGGGTAGGGGTAGAGGTAGAGGTAGAAGGGTAGAGGTAGAAGGGTAGAGGTAGAAGGGTGGAGGTAGAAGGGTGGAGGTAGAAGGGTGGAGGTAGAAGGGTGGAGCTAGAAGGGAGGAGGTAGAAGGGTGGAGGTAGAAGGGTGGAGGTAGAAGGTGGAGGTAGAAGGGTGGAGGTAGAAGGGTGGAGGTAGAAGGGTAGAGGTAGAAGGGTAGGGTAGGAGGGTAGGGGTAGGAGGGTAGGGGTAGGAGGGTAGGGGTCGAAGGGTAGGGGTCGAAGGGTAGGGGTCGAAGGGTAGGGGTCGAAGGGTAGGGGTCGAAGGGTAGGGGTCGAAGGGTAGGGGTCGAAGGGTAGGGGTCGAAGGGTAGGGGTCGAAGGGTAGGGGTCGAAGGGTAGGGGTCAAAGGGTAGGGGTCGAAGGGTAGGGGTCGAAGGGTAGAGGTCGAAGGGTAGGGGTAGAGGTCGAAAGGTAGGGGTAGAGGTCGAAGGGTAGGGGTAGAGGTCGAAGGGTAGGGGTAGAGGTCGAAGGGTAGGGGTAGAGGTCGAAAGGTAGGGGTAGAGGTCGAAGGGTAGGGGTAGAGGCCGAAGGGTAGTAGGGAAGAGGTAGAAGGGAAGAGGTAGAAGGGTAGAGGTAGAAGTAGAAGGGTAGAGGTAGGGGTAGAAGGGTAGAGGTAGAAGGGTGGAGGTAGAAGGAAGGAGGTAGAAGGGTGGAGCTGGAAGGGAGGAGGTAGAAGGGAAGAGGTAGAGGGGGGGTAGAAGGGAAGAGGTAGAAGGGGAGAGGTAGAAGGGAAGAGGTAAAAGGGAAGAGGTAAAAGGGAAGAGGTAAAAGGGAAGAGGTAAAAGGGAAGAGGTAAAAGGGAAGAGGTAAAAGGGAAGAGGTAGAAGGGAAAAGGTAGAAGGGAAGAGTAGAAGGGAAGAAGTAGAAGGTATGAGGTAGAAGTGAAGAGGTAGAGGCAGAAGGGTAGGGGTAGAGGTAGAGGTAGAAGGGTAGAGGTAGAAGGGTAGAGGTAGAAGGGTGGAGCTAGAAGGGAGGAGGTAGAAGGGTGGAGGTAGAAGGGTGGAGGTAGAAGGGTGGAGGTAGAAGGGTGGAGGTAGAAGGGTGGAGGTAGAAGGGTGGAGGTAGAAGGGTGGAGGTAGAAGGGTGGAGGTAGAAGGGTGGAGGTAGAAGGGTGGAGGTAGAAGGGTGGAGGTAGAAGTAGAAGGGTGGAGGTAGAAGGGAGGAGGTAGAAGGGAGGAGGTAGAAGGGTGGAGGTAGAAGGGAGGAGGTAGAAGGGAGGAGGTAGAAGGGTGGAGGTAGAAGGGTGGAGGTAGAAGGGTGGAGGTAGAAGGGAAGAGGTAGAAGTAGAAGGGAAGAGGTAGAAGTAGAAGGGAAGAGGTAGAAGTAGAAGGGAAGAGGTAGAGGTAGAAGGGTAGAGGTAGGGTTAGAAGGGTAGGGGTAGAGGTAGAGGTAGAAGGGTGGAGGTAGAAGGGTAGAGGTAGAAGGGTGGAGGTCAAAGGGTAGAGGTCAAAGTGGTAGAGGTCAAAGTGGTAGAGGTCAAAGTGGTAGAGGTCAAAGTGGTAGAGGTCAAAGTGGTAGAGGTCAAAGTGTAGAGGTCAAAGTGGTAGAGGTCAAAGTGGTAGAGGTCAAAGGGTAGAAGTCAAAGGGTAGAGGTAGAAGAATAGAGGTAGAAGGGTTGAAGTACAGATAGAAGAGTAGAGGTAGAAGGGTAGCGGTAGAAGGGTAGAGGTAGAAGGGTAGAGGTAGAAGGGCAGAGGTACAAGGGTAGAGGCAGAAGGGCAGAGGTACAAGGGTAGAGGCAGAAGGGTAGAGGTAGAAGGGTAGAGGTAGAGGCAGAAGGGTAGAGGCAGAAGGGCAGAGGTACAAGGGTAGAGGCAGAGGTAGAGGTAGAAGGGCAGAGGTAGAGGTTGAAGGGCAGAGGTAGAGGTTGAAGGGCAGAGGTAGAGGTTGAAGGGCAGAGGTAGAGGTTGAAGGGCAGAGGTAGAAGGACAGGGGTAGAAGGACAGGGGTAGAAGGACAGGGGTAGAAGGGTAGAGGTAGAAGGGTAGAGGTAGAAGGGTAGAGGTAGAAGGGTAGAGGTAGAAGGGTAGAGGTAGAAGGGTAGAGGTAGAAGGGTAGAGGTAGAGGTAGAAGGGTAGAGGTAGAGGTAGAAGGGTAGAGGTAGAGGTAGAAGGGTAGAGGTAGAGGCAGAAGGGTAGAGGTAGAGGCAGAAGGGTAGAGGTAGAAGGGTAGGGGTAGAAGGGTAGGGGTAGAAGGGTAGGGGTAGGGTTCGAAGGGTAGAGGTAGGGGTAGAAGGGTAGAGGTAGAGGCAGAAGTGTAGAGGTAGAAGGGTAGGGGTAGAAGGGTAGGGGTAGGGGTAGAAGGGTAGAGTTAGGGGTAGAAGGGTAGAGGTAGAGGGGTAGAGGTAGAAGGGTAGAGGTAGAAGGGTAGAGATAGAAGGGTAGAGATAGAAGGGTAGAGGTAGAAGGGTAGAGGTAGAAGGGTAGAGGTAGAAGGGTAGAGATAGAAGGGTAGAGGTAGAGGCAGAAGGGTAGAGGTAGAGGCAGAAGGGTAGAGGTAGAGGCAGAAGGGTAGAGGTAGAGGCAGAAGGGTAGAGGTAGAGGCAGAAGGGTAGAGGTAGAAGGGTAGGGGTAGAAGGGTAGGGGTAGAAGGGTAGGGGTAGAAGGGTAGAAGGGTAGGGGTAGGGTTCGAAGGGTAGAGGTAGGGGTAGAAGGGTAGAGGTAGAGGTAGAAGTGTAGAGGTAGAAGGGTAGAGGTAGAAGGGTAGAGGTAGAAGGGTAGACAGAGGTAGTAGGGTAGAGGTAGTAGGGTAGAGGTAGAAGGGTAGAGGTAGAAGGGTAGAGGTAGAAGGGTAGAGGTAGAAGGGTAGAGGTAGAAGGGTAGAGGTAGAAGGGTAGAGGTAGAAGGGTAGAGGTAGAAGGGTAGAGGTAGAAGGGTGGAGGTAGAGGTAGAAGGGTAGAGGTAGAAGGGTAGAAGGGTAGAGGCAGAAGAGTAGGGGTAGAGGTAGAGGTAGAGGTAGAAGGTAGAGGTAGAAGGTAGAGGTAGAAGGTAGAGGTAGAGTTGGTAGAGGTAGAGGTAGAAGGGTAGAGGTAGAAGGGTAGAGGTAGAGGCAGAAGGGTAGAGGAAGAAGGGCAGAGGTACAAGGGCAGAGGCAGAAGGGCAGAGGCAGAAGGGCAGATGCAGAAGGGTAGAGGCAGAGGCAGAAGGGCAGAGGCAGAAGGGTAGAGGCAGAAGGGTAGAGGCAGAAGGGTAGAGGCAGAAGGGTAGAGGCAGAAGGGTAGAGGCAGAAGGGTAGAGGCAGAAGGGTAGAGGCAGAAGGGTAGAGGCAGAAGGGTAGAGGCAGAAGGGTAGAGGCAGAAGGGTAGAGGCAGAGGCAGAAGGGTAGAGGCAGAGGCAGAAGGGTAGAGGCAGAGGCAGAAGGGTAGAGGCAGAGGCAGAAGGGTAGAGGCAGAGGCAGAAGGGTAGAGGCAGAAGGGTAGAGGCAGACGATTAGAGGTAGAGGGGTAGGGGAAGAAGGGTAGGGGTAGAAGGGTAGAGGCAGAAGGGTAGAGGCGGTAGAGGTAGAAGGGTAGAGGTAGAAGGGCAGGGGTTGAGGTAGAGGTAGAGGCAGAAGGGTAGAGGGGGGTAAGGGTAGAGGTAGAGGCAGAAGGGTAGAGGTAGAAGGGTAGGGGTAGAGGTAGAAGGGTAGGGGTAGAGGTAGAAGGGTAGAGGTAGAGGTAGAAGGTAGAGGTAGAAGGTAGAGGTGGTAGAGGTAGAGGTAGAAGGGTAGAGGCAGAAGGGTAGAGGTAGAAGGGTAGAGGTAGAGGCAGAAGGGCAGAGGTAGAAGGGCAGAGGTAGAAGGGCAGAGGTAGAAGGGCAGAGGCAGAAGGGTAGAGGCAGAAGGGTAGGGGCAAGAGGGCAGAGGTAGAAGGGCAGAGGCAGAAGGGAGGTAGAAGGGTGAGGGTAGAGGCAGAAGGGTAGAGGGAGAAGGGTAGAGGGAGAAGGGTAGAGGGAGAAGGGTAGAAGTAGAGGGGTAGAGGTAGAAGAGTAGAGGGTAGTAGGGTAGAGGCAGAAGGGTAGAGGCAGAAGGGTAGAGGGAGAAGGATAGAGGGGTAGAAGGGTAGAGGAAGGGGTAGAAGGGTAGAGGTAGGGGTAGAAGGGTAGAGGTAGGGGTACAAGGGTAGAGGTAGAGGTAGAAGGGTAGAAGGGTAGAAGGGTAGAAGGGTAGAGGTAGAAGGGAGGAGGGAGAAGGGAGGAGGGAGAAGGGAGGAGGGAGAAGGGAGGAGGGAGAAGGGAGGAGGTAGAAGGGAGGAGGTAGAAGGGAAGATGTAGAAGAGGTAAAAGGGAAGAGGTAAAAGGGAAGAGGTAAAAGGGAAGAGGTAAAAGAGAAGAGGTAAAAGAGAAGAGGTAAAAGAGAAGAGGTAGAAGGTATGAGGTAGAAGTGAAGAGGTAGAGGTAGAAGGGAAGAGGTAGAGGTAGAAGGGTAGAGGTAGAATGGTAGAAGGGTAGAGGTAGAGGTAGAAGGGTGGCGGTCGATGTGCGGTGGTAAACGGGATGAGGTAGAAGGGAAGAGGTAGAAGGGAAGAGGTAGAAGGGAAGAGGTAGAAGGGAAGAGGTAGAAGGGAAGAGGTAGAAGGGAAGAGGTAGAAGGGAAGAGGTAGAAGGGAAGAGGTAGAAGGGAAGAGGTAGAAGGGAAGAGGTAGAAGTAGAAGGGAAGAGATAGAAGTAGAAGTAGAAGGGAAGAGGTAGAAGTAGAAGGGAAGAGGTAGAGGTAGAAGAGTAAAAGGGTAGAGGTAAAAGGGTAGAGGTAGAAGTGCAGACGTAGAAGGGTAGAGGTCGAAGGGTAGAAGGGTAAAGGTAGGGTTAGAAGGGTAGAGGTAGAGGTCAAATGGTAGAGGTCAAAGGGCAGAGGTCAAAGGGGAGAGGTCAAAGGGTAGAAGTCAAAGTGGTAGAGGTCAAAGGGTAGAAGTCAAAGGGTAGAGGTAGAAGAGTAGAGGTAGAAGGGTTGAAGTAGAGATAGAGTAGAGGTCGAAGGGTAGGGGTAGAGGTAGAAGGGTAGAAGTCGAAGGGTAGGGGTAGAGGTAGAAGGGTAGGGGTAGAGGTAGAAGGGTAGCATTAGTAGGGTAGAGGTGGTAGAGGTAGTAGGGTAGAGGCAGAGGTAGAAGGGTAGAGGTAGAAGAGTAGAGGGTAGAGGTAGGAGGGTAGAGGTAGAAGAGTAGAGGGTAGAGGTAGAAGGGTAGAGGTAGAAGGGAAGAGGTAGAAGGGAAGAGGTAGAAGGAAAGAGGTGTAGAGGTAGAAGGGAAGAGGTGTAGAGGTAGTAGGGTAGGGGTAGAGGTAGTAGGGTAGGGGTAGAGGCAGAAGGGTAGAGTCAGAAGGGTAGAGGCAGAAGGGTAGAGGCAGAAGGGTAGAGGCAGAAGGGTAGAGGCAGAAGGGTAGAGATAGAGGGGTAGAGGTAGAAGGGAGGTAGAAGGGTGAGGGTAGAGGCAGAAGGGTAGAGGGAGAAGGGTAGAGGGAGAAGGGTAGAAGTAGAGGGGTAGAGGTAGAAGAGTAGAGGGTAGTAGGGTAGAGGCAGAAGGGTAGAGGCAGAAGGGTAGAGGGAGAAGGATAGAGGGATAGAAGGGTAGAGGGAGAAGGGTAGAGGGAGAAGGGTAGAGGGAGAAGGGTAGAGGGAGAAGGGTAGAGGGAGAAGGGTAGAGGGAGAAGGGTAGAGGGAGAAGGGTAGAGGGAGAAGGGTAGAGGGAGAAGGGTAGAGGTAGTAGGGTAGAGGTAGTAGGGTAGAGGCAGAGGTAGAAGGGTAGAGGTAGAAGAGTAGAGGGTAGAGGTAGGAGGGTAGAGGTAGAAGAGTAGAGGGTAGAGGTAGAAGGGTAGAGGTAGAAGGGAAGAGGTAGAAGGGAAGAGGTAGAAGGAAAGAGGTGTAGAGGTAGAAGGGAAGAGGTGTAGAGGTAGTAGGGTAGGGGTAGAGGTAGTAGGGTAGGGGTAGAGGCAGAAGGGTAGAGTCAGAAGGGTAGAGGCAGAAGGGTAGAGGCAGAAGGGTAGAGGCAGAAGGGTAGAGGCAGAAGGGTAGAGATAGAGGGGTAGAGGTAGAAGGGAGGTAGAAGGGTGAGGGTAGAGGCAGAAGGGTAGAGGGAGAAGGGTAGAGGGAGAAGGGTAGAAGTAGAGGGGTAGAGGTAGAAGAGTAGAGGGTAGTAGGGTAGAGGCAGAAGGGTAGAGGCAGAAGGGTAGAGGGAGAAGGATAGAGGGATAGAAGGGTAGAGGGAGAAGGGTAGAGGGAGAAGGGTAGAGGGAGAAGGGTAGAGGGAGAAGGGTAGAGGGAGAAGGGTAGAGGGAGAAGGGTAGAGGGAGAAGGGTAGAGGGAGAAGGGTAGAGGGAGAAGGGTAGAGGGAGAAGGGTAGAGGTAGTAGGGTAGAGGTAGTAGGGTATAGGCAGAGGTAGTAGGGTATAGGCAGAGGTAGTAGGGTATAGGCAGAGGTAGAAGGGTAGAGGTAGAAGAGTAGAGGGTAGAGGTAGTAGGGTAGAGGTAGTAGGGTAGAGGTAGAAGGGAAGACGTAGAAGGGAAGAGGTAGAAGGGAAGAGGTAGTAGGGTAGGGGTAGAAGGGTAGGGGTAGAGGTAGAAGGGTAGGGGTAGAGGTAGAAGGGTAGGGGTAGAGGTAGAAGGGTAGGGGTAGAGGCAGAAGGGTAAGGGCAGAGGCAGAAGGGTAAGGGCAGAAGGGTAGAGGCAGAGGTAGAGGTAGAGGTCGAAGGGTAGACGTCGAGGTCGAAGGGTAGACGTCGAGGTCGAAGGGTAGACGTCGAGGTCGAAGGGTAGACGTCGAGGTCGAAGGGTAGACGTCGAGGTCGAAGGGTAGACGTCGAGGTCGAAGGGTAGACGTCGAGGTCGAAGGGTAGGGGTAGAGGTCGAAGGGTAGGGGTAGAGGTCGAAGGGTAGGGGTAGAGGTCGAAGGGTAGGGGTAGAGGTCAAAGGGTAGGGGTAGAGGTCAAAGGGTAGGGGTAGAGGTCAAAGGGTAGGGGTAGAGGTCAAAGGGTAGGGGTAGAGGTCAAAGGGTAGGGGTAGAGGTCAAAGGGTAGGGGTAGAGGTCGAAGGGTAGGGGTAGAGGTCGAAGGGTAGGGGTAGAGGTCGAAGGGTAGGGGTAGAGGTAGAAGGGTAGGGGTAGAGGTCGAAGGGTAGGGGTAGAGGTCAAAGGGTAGGGGTAGAGGTCGAAGGGTAGGGGTAGAGGTCGAAGGGTAGGGGTCGAAGGGTAGGGGTAGAGGTCGAAGGGTAGGGGTAGAGGTCGAAGGGTAGGGGTAGAGGTCGAAGGGTAGGGGTAGAGGTCGAAGGGTAGGGGTAGAGGTCGAAGGGTAGGGGTAGATGTAGAGGTCGAAAGGTAGATGTAGAGGTCGAAAGGTAGGGGTAGAGGTCGAAGGGTAGGGGTAGAGGTCGAAGGGTAGGGGTAGAGGTCGAAGGGTAGGGGTAGAGGTCGAAGGGTAGGGGTAGAGGTCGAAGGGTAGGGGTAGAGGTCGAAGGGTAGGGGTAGAGGTCGAAGGGTAGGGGTAGAGGTCGAAGGGTAGGGGTAGAGGTCAAAAGGTAGGGGTATAGGTCGAAGGGTAGGGGTAGAGGTCGAAGGGTAGAGGTAGAAGGGCAGAGGTAGTAGCGTAGAGGTAGTAGGGTAGAGGTAGTAGGGTAGAGGTAGAGGCAGAAGGGTAGAGGTGGAAGGGTAGAGGTGGAAGGGTAGAGGTGGAAGGGTAGAGGTGGAAGGGTAGAGGTGGAAGGGTAGAGGTAGAAGGGTAGAGGCGGAAGGGTAGAGGCGGAAGGGTAGAGGCGGAAGGGTAGAAGGGTAGAGGTGGAAGGGTAGAAGGGTAGAAGGGTAGAGGTAGAAGGGAAGAGGTGTAGAGGTAGAAGGGTAGAGGTAGAAGGGTAGAGGTAGAAGGGAAAAGGTATAGAGGTAGACGGGTAGAGGTAGAAGGGTAGAGGTAGAAGGGTAAAAGTAGTAGAGTAGAGGTGGTAGAGGTAGAATGGTTGAAGAGTAGAGGTAGGGGGGTAGAGGTAGAAGGGTAGAGGTAGAAGGGTAGAGGTAGAAGGGTAGAGGTAGAAGGGTAGAGGTAGAAGGGTAGAGGTAGAAGGGTAGAGGTAGAAGGGTAGAGGTAGAAGGGTAGAGGCAGAAGGGTAGAGGCAGAAGGGCAGAGGCAGAAGGGCAGAGGCAGAAGGGCAGAGGCAGAAGGGCAGAGGCAGAAGGGCAGAGGCAGAAGGGTAGAGGTAGAAGGGTAGAGGTGGAAGGGTAGAGGCGGAAGGGTAGAGGCGGAAGGGTAGAAGGGTAGAGGTGGAAGGGTAGAAGGGTAGAGGTAGAAGGGAAAAGGTGTAGAGGTAGAAGGGTAGAGGTAGAAGGGTAGAGGTAGAAGGGAAAAGGGGTAGAGGTAGAAGGGTAGAGGTAGAAGGGTAAAAGTAGTAGAGTAGAGGTGGTAGAGGTAGAATGGTTGAAGAGTAGAGGTAGAAGGGTAGGGGTAGGGGGTAGAGGTAGAAGGGTAGAGGTAGAAGGGTAGAGGTAGAAGGGTAGAGGTAGAAGGGTAGAGGTAGAAGGGTAGAGGTAGAAGGGTAGAGGCAGAAGGGTAGAGGCAGAAGGGCAGAGGCAGAAGGGTAGAGGTATAGGGGTAGAAGGGTAGAGGTATAGGGGTAGAAGGGTAGAGGTAGGGGTAGAAGGGTAGAGGTAGAAGGGTAGGGGCAGAAGGGTAGAGGTAGAAGGGTAGAGGCAGAAGGGTAGAGGCAGAAGGGTAGAGGCAGAAGGGCAGAGGTATAGGGGTAGAAGGGTAGAGGTAGGGGTAGAAGGGTAGAGGTAGGTGTAGAAGGGTAGAGGTAGAAGGGTAGGGGTAGAAGGGTAGAAGGAGAAGGGTAGCGGTAGTAGGGTAGAGGTGGTAGAGGTAGTAGGGTAGAGGCAGAGGTAGAAGGGAAGAGGTAGTAGGGTAGGGGTAGAGGTAGAAGGGTAGAGGTAGTAGGGTAGAGGTAGTAGGGTAGGGGTAGAGGTAGAAGGGTAGAGGTAGAAGGGTAGAGGTAGAAGGGTAGAGGTAGAAGGGTAGGGGTAGAGGTAGAAGGGTAGGGGTAGAGGCAGAAGGGTAAGGGCAGAGGCAGAAGGGTAAGGGCAGAAGGGTAGAGGCAGAGGTAGAGCTAGAGGTCGAAGGGTAGACGTCGAGGTCGAAGGGTAGACGTCGAGGTCGAAGGGTAGACGTCGAGGTCGAAGGGTAGACGTCGAGGTCAAAGGGTAGGGGTAGGGGTCGAAGGGTAGGGGTAGAGGTCGAAGGGTAGGGGTAGAGGTCGAAGGGTAGGGGTAGAGGTCGAAGGGTAGGGGTAGAGGTCGAAGGGTAGGGGTAGAGGTCGAAGGGTAGGGGTAGAGGTCGAAGGGTAGGGGTAGAGGTCGAAGGGTAGGGGTAGAAGTCGAAAGGTAGGGGTAGAAGTCGAAAGGTAGGGGTAGAGGTCGAAAGGTAGGGGTAGAGGTCGAAAGGTAGGGGTAGAGGTCGAAAGGTAGGGGTAGAGGTCAAAAGGTAGGGCTAGAGGTCGAAGGGTAGGGGTAGAGGTCGAAGGGTAGGGGTAGAGGTCGAAGGGTAGGGGTAGAGGTCGAAGGGTAGGGGTAGAGGTCGAAGGGTAGGGGTAGAGGTCAAAAGGTAGGGGTATAGGTCGAAGGGTACGGGTAGAGGTCGAAGGGTAGAGGTAGAAGGGCAGAGGTAGTAGCGTAGAGGTAGTAGGGTAGAGGTAGTAGGGTAGAGGCAGAAGGGTAGAGGCAGAGGCAGAAGGGCAGAGGCAGAAGGGTAGAGGCAGAAGGGTAGAGGCAGAGGCAGAAGGGTAGAGGCAGAGGCAGAAGGGTAGAGGCAGAGGCAGAAGGGTAGAGGCAGAAGGGTAGAGGCAGAGGCAGAGGCAGAAGGGTAGAGGCAGAGGCAGAAGGGTAGAGGCAGAAGGGTAGAGGCAGAGGCAGAAGGGTAGAGGCAGAAGGGTAGAGGCAGAAGGGTAGAGGCGGGGGTAGAAGGGTAGAGGCGGGGGTAGAAGGGTAGAGGCAGATGGGTAGAGGCGGTAGAGGTAGAAGGGTAGGGGTAGAGGTAGTAGGGTAGAGGTAGTAGGGTAGAGGAAGAGGTAGAAGGGTAGAGGAAGAGGTGGAAGGGTAGAGGAAGAGGTGGAAGGGTAGAGGAAGAGGTGGAAGGGTAGAGGAAGAGGTGGAAGGGTAGAGGTAGAAGGGTAGAGGTGGAAGGGTAGAGGTGGAAGGGTAGAGGTGGAAGGGTAGAGGTGGAAGGGTAGAGGTGGAAGGGTAGAGGTGGAAGGGTAGAGGTGGAAGGGTAGAGGTGGAAGGGTAGAGGTGGAAGGGTAGAGGTGGAAGGGTAGAGGCGGAAGGGTAGAGGCGGAAGGGTAGAGGCGGAAGGGTAGAGGCGGAAGGGTAGAGGCGGAAGGGTAGAAGGGTAGAGGCGGAAGGGTAGAAGGGTAGAAGGGTGGAGGTAGAAGGGAAGAGGTGTAGAGGTAGAAGGGTAGAGGTAGAAGGGTAGAGGTGAAGAGGTAGACGGGTAGAGGTAGAAGGGTAGAGGTAGAAGGGTAAAAGTAGTAGAGTAGAGGTGGTAGAGGTAGAATGGTTGAAGAGTAGAGGTAGAAGGGTAGGGGTAGGGGGGTAGAGGTAGAAGGGTAGAGGTAGAAGGGTAGAGGTAGAAGGGTAGAGGTAGAAGGGCAGAGGCAGAAGGGTAGAGGTAGAAGGGTAGGGGCAGAAGGGTAGAGGCAGAGGAAGAAGGGTAGAGGCAGAGGCAGAAGGGTAGAGGCAGAAGGGTAGAGGCAGAGGCAGAAGGGTAGAGGCAGAAGGGCAGAGGCAGAAGGGCAGAGGCAGAAGGGTAGAGGTATAGGGGTAGAAGGGTAGAGGTAGAGGTAGAAGGGTAGAGGTAGAAGGGTAGAGGTAGGGGTAGAAGGGTAGAGGTAGAAGGGTAGAGGTATAGGGGTAGAAGGGTAGAGGTAGAGGTAGAAGGGTAGAGGTAGGAGGGTAGGGGTAGAAGGGTAGAGGCAGAAGGGTAGAGGCAGAAGGGTAGAGGCAGAAGGGCAGAGGCATAGGGGTAGAAGGGTAGAGGTAGGGGTAGAAGGGTAGAGGTAGAAGGGTAGAGGTAGGGGTAGAAGGGTAGAGGTAGAAGGGTAGGGGTAGAGGTAGGGGTAGAAGGGTAGAGGTAGAGGCAGAAGGGCAGAGGCAGAAGGACAGAGGCAGAAGGGCAGAGGCAGAAGGGCAGAGGCAGAAGGGCAGAGGCAGAAGGGTAGAGGTACAGGGGTAGAAGGGTAGAGGTAGGGGTAGAAGGGTAGAGGTAGGGGTAGAAGGGTAGGGGTAGAGGTAGGGGTAGAAGGGTAGAGGTAGAAGGGTAGGGGTAGAAGGGTAGGGGTAGAAGGGTAGGGGTAGAAGGGTAGGGGTAGAAGGGTAGGGGTAGAAGGGTAGGGGTAGAAGGGTAGGGGTAGAAGGGTAGGGGTAGAAGGGTAGGGGTAGAGGTAGAAGGGTAGAGGTGTAGAGGTAGAAGGGTAGAGGTAGTAGGGTAGAGGTAGAGGCAGAAGGGTAGAGGCAGAAGGGTAGAGGCAGAAGGGTAGAGGCAGAAGGGTAGAGGTAGAGGTAGAAGGGCAGAGGTAGAAGGGCAGAGGTAGAAGGGTAGAGGTAGAAGGGCAGAGGTAGAAGGGCAGAGGTAGAAGGGCAGAGGTAGAAGGGCAGAGGTAGAAGGGCAGAGGTAGAAGGGCAGTGGTAGAAGAGCAGAGGCAGAAGGGTAGAGGTAGAAGGGCAGAGGCAGAAGGGTAGAGGTAGTAGGGTAGAGGTAGAAGGGGCAGAGGCAGAAGGGCAGAGGCAGAAAGGTGGAGGTAGTAGGGTAGAGGTAGAAGGGTAGAGGTAGTAGGGTAGACGTAGAAGGGTAGAGGTAGAAGGATAAAGGTAGAGGTAGAAGGGCAGAGGTAGAGGTAGATGGGTAGAGTCAGAGGGGTAGAAGGGTAGAGGAAGGGGTAGAGGTAGGGGTAGAAGGGTAGAGGTAGGGGTAGAAGGGTAGAGGTAGGGTTTGAAGGGTAGAGGTAGGGGTAGAAGGGTAGGGGTAGAAGGGTAGAGGTAGGGGTAGAAGGGTAGAGGTAGAGGCAGAAGGGTAGAGGTAGAGGTTGAAGGGTAGAGGTAGAAGGGTAGGGGTAGAGGAAGGGGTAGATGGGCAGAGGCAGAAGGGTAGAGGTAGAAGGGTAGAGGTAGAGGCAGAAGGGTAGAGGTAGAAGGGTAGAGGTAGAAGGGTAGAGGTAAAGAGGTGTAGAGGTACAGGGGAAGAGGTGTAGAGGTAGAAGGGTAGAGGTAAAGCGGTGTAGAGGTTGAGGTAAAGAGGTGTAGAGGTAGAGGGGAAGAGGTGTAGAGGTAGAAGGGTAGAGGTAGAGGTGGAAGGGTAGAGGTGGAAGAGTAGAGGTGGAAGAGTAGAAGGGTAGAGGTAGAAGGGTAGGGGTAGCGGTAGAGGTAGAAGGGTAGAGGTAGAAGGGTAGAAGGGTAGAGGTAGAAGGGTAGAGGTAGAAGGGCAGTGGTAGAAGGGCAGAGGTAGAGGTAGAAGGGCAGAGGTAGAGGTAGAAGGGCAGAGGCAGAAGGGCAGAGGCAGAAGGGCAGAGGCAGAAGGGCAGAGGCAAAAGGGTAGAGGGGTAGAAGGGTAGAGGAAGGGGTAGAAGCGTAGGGGTAGAAGGGTAGAGGTAGGGGTAGAAGGGTAGAGGTAGGGGTAGAAGGGTAGAGGTAGGGGTAGAAGGGTAGAGGTAGGGGTAGAAGGGTAGGGGTAGAAGGGTAGAGGTAGGGGTAGAAGGGTAGAGGTAGGGGTAGAAGGGTAGAGGTAGAAGGGTAGAGGTAGAGGTAGAAGGTAGAGGTAGATGGTAGAGGTAGAGGTAGAAGGGTAGAGGTAGAGGCAGAAGGGTAGAGGCAGAAGGGCAGAGGTAGAAGGGCAGAGGCAGAAGGGCAGAGGCAGAAGGGTAGAGGTAGAGGAGTAGAAGGGTAGAGGAAGGGGTAGAAGGGTAGGGGTAGAAGGGTAGAGGTAGGGGTAGAAGGGTAGAGGTAGGGGTAGAAGGGAAGAGGTAGAAGGGTAGAGGTAGGGGTAGAAGGGAAGAGGTAGAAGGGTAGAGGTAGAAGGGTAGAGGTAGAAGGGTAGAGGTAGAGGTAGAAGGGTTGAGGTGTAGAGGTAGAAGGGTTGAGGTGTAGAGGTAGAAGGGTAGGGGTAGAGGTAGAAGGGTAGAGGTAGAAGGGTAGAGGTAGAGGTAGAAGGGTAGAGGTAGAGGAAGAGGTAGAAGGGTAGGGGTAGAGGTAGGGGTAAAAGAGTAGGGGTACAAGTTTAGGGGTACATGGGTAGGGGTACAAGGGTAGAGGTAGAAGTGTAGAAGGGAAGAGGTAGAAGGGTAGAGGTACAAGGGTAGAGGTAGAGGTACAAGGGAAGAGGTAGAGGTACAAGGGTAGAGGTAGAAGTACAAGGGTAGAGGTAGAGGTACAAGGGTAGAGGTAGAGGTACAAGGGTAGAGGTAGAGGTACAAGGGTAGAGGTAGAAGTACAAGGTTAGAGGTACAAGGGTAGAGGTACAAGGCTAGAGAGAGGTACATGGTTAGAGGTAGAGGTACAAGGGTAGAGGCAGAAGGGTAGAGGTAGGGGTAGAAGGGTAGAGGTAGAAGGGTAGAGGTGGTAGGGTAGAAGGGTAGAGGTACAAGGGTAGAGGTACAAGAGTAGAGGTACAAGGGTAGAGGTACAAGAGTAGAGGTACAAGGGTAGAGGTACAAGGGTAGAAGGGTAGAGGTAGAGGTACAAGGTTAGAGGTAGAGGTACAAGGGTAGAGGTACAAGGGTAGAGGTACACGGGTAGAGGTACAAGGGTAGAGGTACAAGAGTAGAGGTACAAGGGTAGAGGTACAAGGGTAGAGGTACAAGGGTAGAGGTACAAGGGTAGAGGTACAAGGGTAGAGGTACAAGAGTAGAGGTACAAGAGTAGAGGTACAAGAGTAGAGGTACAATGGTAGTGGTAGAGGTACATGGTTTGAGGTAGAGGTACAAGGGTAGAGGTAGAAGGGTAGATGTAGGGGTAGGGGTAGGGGTAGAAGGGTAAAGGTAGAAGGGTAGAGGTAGAAGGGTAGAAGTAGTAGGGTAGAGGTAGTAGGGTAGAGGCAGAAGGGTAGAGGTAGAAGGGTAGAGGTAGAAGGGTAAAGGTAGAAGGGTAGGGGTGGCAGGGTAGGGGTAGAAGGGTAGATGTAGAAGGGTAAAGGTAGAGGCAGAAGGGTAGAGGCAGAAGGGCAGGGGTAGAAGGGCAGAGGTAGAAGGGTAGAGGTAGAGGTGGTAGAGGTAGAAGGGTAGAGGTAGAGGTGGTAGAGGTGGTAGGGTAGAGGTAGGGGTAGAGGTAGAAGGGTAGAGGTAGAAGGGTAGAGGTAGAAGGGTAGAGGTAGAAGGGTAGAGGTAGAAGGGTAGAGGTAGGGGTAGAGGTAGGGGTAGAAGGGTAGAGGTAGGGGTAGAGGTAGAAGGGTAGAGGTAGAAGGGTAGAGGTAGAAGGGTAGAGCTAGGGGTAAGGGTAGAGGTATAAGGGTAGAGGTGTAGAGGTAGAAGGGTAGAGGTGCAGAGGTAGAAGGGTAGAGGTGAGGTAGAAGGGTAGAGGTGTAGAGGTAGAAGGGAAGAGGTTTAGAGGTAAAAGGGTAGAGGTAGAAGGGTAGAGGTAGAAGGGTAGAGGCAGAGGTAGAAGGGTAGAGGTAGAAGGGTAGAGGTAGAAGGGTAGAGGCAGAGGTAGAAGGGTAGAGGTAGAGGTAGAAGGATAGAGGGTAGAGGTAGAAGGATAGAGGGTAGGGGTAGAAGGATAGAGGGTAGGGGTAGAAGGGTAGGGGTAGAAGGGTTGAGGTAGAAGGGTAGAGGTAGAAGGGTAGAGGTAGAAGGGTAGAGGTAGAAGGGTAGAGGTAGAAGGGTAGAGGTAGAAGGGTAGAGGTAGAAGGGTAAGGGTAGAGGTAGAAGGGTAGAGGTAGAAGGGTAGAGGTAGAAGGGTTGAAGAAGAGGTAGAAGGGTAGAAGGGTAGAGGTAGAAGGGTAGAGGTAGAAGGGTAGAGGTGTAGAGGTAAAAGGGTAGAGGTAGAAGGGTAGAGGTAGAAGGGTAGAGGTGTAGAGGTAAAAGGGTAGAGGCAGAAGGGTAAGGGTAGAGGTAGAAGGGTAGAGGTAGAAGGGTAGAGGTAGAAGGGTAGAGGTAGAAGGGTTGAAGAAGAGGTAGAAGGGTAGAAGGGTAGAGGTAGAAGGGTAGAGGTAGAAGGGTAGAGGTGTAGAGGTAAAAGGGTAGAGGCAGAAGGGTAAGGGTAGAGGTAGAAGGGTAGAGGTAGAAGGGTAGAGGTAGAAGAGTTGAAGAAGAGGTAGAAGGGTAGAAGGGTAGAGGTAGAAGGGTAGAGGTAGAAGGGTAGAGGTAGAAGGGTAGAGGTAGAAGGGTAGAGGTAGAAGGGTAGAGGTAGAAGGGGTAGAGGTAGAAGGGTAGAGGTAGAAGGGTAGAGGTAGAAGGGTAGAGGTAGAAGGGTAGAGGTAGAAGGGTAAAGGTAGAAGGGTAAAGGTAGAAGGGTAGAGGTAGAAGGGTTGAAGAAGGGGTAGAAGGGTAGAGGTAGAAGGGTAGAGGTAGAAGGGTAGAGGTAGAAGGGGAAGGGCAGAGATGGGAAGGGCAGAGGTAGAAGGGGAAGGGCAGAGGTAGATGGGTAGGGGTAGAGATAGGGGTTGTAGGGGTAGAAGGGCAGAGGTAGAAGTAGAAGGGTAGAGGTGGGGTAGAAGGGCAGAGGTAGGGGTAGAGGTAGAGGTACAAGGGCAGAGGTACAAGGGCAGAGGTACAAGGGCAGAGGTACAAGGGCAGAGGTACAAGGGCAGAGGTAGGGGTAGATGGATAGAGGTAGGGGTAGAAGGGTAGAGGTAGGGGTAGAAGGGTAGAGGTAGGGGTAGAAGGGCAGAGGTAGAAGAGTAGAGGTAGAAGGGAAAAGGTGTAGAGGTAGAAGGGTAGAGGTAGAAGGGTAGAGGTAGAAGGGAAAAGGGGTAGAGGTAGAAGGGTAGAGGTAGAAGGGTAAAAGTAGTAGAGTAGAGGTGGTAGAGGTAGAATGGTTGAAGAGTAGAGGTAGAAGGGTAGGGGTAGGGGGTAGAGGTAGAAGGGTAGAGGTAGAAGGGTAGAGGTAGAAGGGTAGAGGTAGAAGGGTAGAGGCAGAAGGGTAGAGGCAGAAGGGCAGAGGCAGAAGGGTAGAGGTATAGGGGTAGAAGGGTAGAGGTATAGGGGTAGAAGGGTAGAGGTAGGGGTAGAAGGGTAGAGGTAGAAGGGTAGGGGCAGAAGGGTAGAGGTAGAAGGGTAGAGGCAGAAGGGTAGAGGCAGAAGGGTAGAGGCAGAAGGGCAGAGGTATAGGGGTAGAAGGGTAGAGGTAGGGGTAGAAGGGTAGAGGTAGGTGTAGAAGGGTAGAGGTAGAAGGGTAGGGGTAGAAGGGTAGAAGGAGAAGGGTAGCGGTAGTAGGGTAGAGGTGGTAGAGGTAGTAGGGTAGAGGCAGAGGTAGAAGGGAAGAGGTAGTAGGGTAGGGGTAGAGGTAGAAGGGTAGAGGTAGTAGGGTAGGGGTAGAGGTAGAAGGGTAGAGGTAGAAGGGTAGGGGTAGAGGTAGAAGGGTAGGGGTAGAGGTAGAAGGGTAGGGGTAGAGGTAGAAGGGTAAGGGCAGAGGCAGAAGGGTAAGGGCAGAAGGGTAGAGGCAGAGGCAGAGCTAGAGGTCGAAGGGTAGACGTCGAGGTCGAAGGGTAGACGTCGAGGTCGAAGGGTAGACGTCGAGGTCGAAGGGTAGACGTCGAGGTCGAAGGGTAGGGGTAGGGGTCGAAGGGTAGGGGTAGAGGTCGAAGGGTAGGGGTAGAGGTCGAAGGGTAGGGGTAGAGGTCGAAGGGTAGGGGTAGAGGTCGAAGGGTAGGGGTAGAGGTCGAAGGGTAGGGGTAGAGGTCGAAGGGTAGGGGTAGAGGTCGAAGGGTAGGGGTAGAGGTCGAAGGGTAGGGGTAGAGGTCGAAGGGTAGGGGTAGAGGTCGAAGGGTAGGGGTAGAGGTCGAAGGGTAGGGGTAGAAGTCGAAAGGTAGGGGTAGAGGTCGAAAGGTAGGGGTAGAGGTCAAAAGGTAGGGCTAGAGGTCGAAGGGTAGGGGTAGAGGTCGAAGGGTAGGGGTAGAGGTCGAAGGGTAGGGGTAGAGGTCGAAGGGTAGGGGTAGAGGTCAAAAGGTAGGGGTAGAGGTCAAAAGGTAGGGGTATAGGTCGAAGGGTACGGGTAGAGGTCGAAGGGTAGAGGTAGAAGGGCAGAGGTAGTAGCGTAGAGGTAGTAGGGTAGAGGTAGTAGGGTAGAGGCAGAAGGGTAGAGGCAGAGGCAGAAGGGCAGAGGCAGAAGGGTAGAGGCAGAGGCAGAAGGGCAGAGGCAGAAGTGTAGAGGCAGAGGCAGAAGGGTAGAGGCTGAGGCAGAGGCAGAAGGGTAGAGGCAGAAGGGTAGAGGCAGAGGCAGAAGGGTAGAGGCAGAGGCAGAAGGGTAGAGGCAGAAGGGTAGAGGCAGAGGCAGAGGCAGAAGGGTAGAGGCAGAAGGGTAGAGGCAGAGGCAGAAGGGTAGAGGCAGAAGGGTAGAGGCAGAAGGGTAGAGGCGGGGGTAGAAGGGTAGAGGCGGGGGTAGAAGGGTAGAGGCAGATGGGTAGAGGCGGTAGAGGTAGAAGGGTAGGGGTAGAGGTAGTAGGGTAGAGGTAGTAGGGTAGAGGAAGAGGTAGAAGGGTAGAGGAAGAGGTGGAAGGGTAGAGGAAGAGGTGGAAGGGTAGAGGAAGAGGTGGAAGGGTAGAGGAAGAGGTGGAAGGGTAGAGGTAGAAGGGTAGAGGTGGAAGGGTAGAGGTGGAAGGGTAGAGGTGGAAGGGTAGAGGCGGAAGGGTAGAGGCGGAAGGGTAGAGGCGGAAGGGTAGAGGCGGAAGGGTAGAGGCGGAAGGGTAGAGGCGGAAGGGTAGAGGCGGAAGGGTAGAAGGGTAGAGGCGGAAGGGTAGAAGGGTAGAAGGGTAGAAGGGTGGAGGTAGAAGGGAAGAGGTGTAGAGGTAGAAGGGTAGAGGTAGAAGGGTAGAGGTGAAGAGGTAGACGGGTAGAGGTAGAAGGGTAGAGGTAGAAGGGTAAAAGTAGTAGAGTAGAGGTAGAAGGGCAGAGGTAGAAGGGCAGAGGCAGAAGGGTAGAGGTAGAAGGGTAGGGGCAGAAGGGTAGAGGCAGAGGAAGAAGGGTAGAGGCAGAGGAAGAAGGGTAGAGGCAGAGGAAGAAGGGTAGAGGCAGAGGCAGAAGGGTAGAGGCAGAGGCAGAAGGGTAGAGGCAGAAGGGTAGAGGCAGAGGCAGAAGGGTAGAGGCAGAAGGGCAGAGGCAGAAGGGTAGAGGTATAGGGGTAGAAGGGTAGAGGTAGAGGTAGAAGGGTAGAGGTAGGGGTAGAAGGGTAGAGGTAGGAGGGTAGGGGTAGAAGGGTAGAGGCAGAAGGGTAGAGGCAGAAGGGTAGAGGCAGAAGGGTAGAGGCAGAAGGGTAGAGGTAGAGGTAGAAGGGCAGAGGTAGAAGGGCAGAGGTAGAAGGGCAGAGGTAGAAGGGCAGAGGTAGAAGGGCAGAGGCAGAAGGGCAGAGGCAGAAAGGTGGAGGTAGTAGGGTAGAGGTAGAAGGGTAGAGGTAGTAGGGTAGACGTAGAAGGGTAGAGGTAGAAGGATAAAGGTAGAGGTAGAAGGGCAGAGGTAGAGGTAGATGGGTAGAGTCAGAGGGGTAGAAGGGTAGAGGAAGGGGTAGAGGTAGGGGTAGAAGGGTAGAGGTAGGGGTAGAAGGGTAGAGGTAGGGTTTGAAGGGTAGAGGTAGGGGTAGAAGGGTAGGGGTAGAAGGGTAGAGGTAGGGGTAGAAGGGTAGAGGTAGAGGCAGAAGGGTAGAGGTAGAAGGGTAGAGGTAGAAGGGTAGGGGTAGAGGAAGGGGTAGATGGGCAGAGGCAGAAGGGTAGAGGTAGAAGGGTAGAGGTAGAGGCAGAAGGGTAGAGGTAGAAGGGTAGAGGTAGAAGGGTAGAGGTAAAGAGGTGTAGAGGTACAGGGGAAGAGGTGTAGAGGTAGAAGGGTAGAGGTAGAAGGGTAGAGGTAAAGCGGTGTAGAGGTTGAGGTAAAGAGGTGTAGAGGTAGAGGGGAAGAGGTGTAGAGGTAGAAGGGTAGACGTAGAGGTGGAAGGGTAGAGGTGGAAGAGTAGAGGTGGAAGAGTAGAAGGGTAGAGGTAGAAGGGTAGGGGTAGCGGTAGAGGTAGAAGGGTAGAGGTAGAAGGGTAGAAGGGTAGAGGTAGAAGGGTAGAGGTAGAAGGGCAGTGGTAGAAGGGCAGAGGTAGAGGTAGAAGGGCAGAGGTAGAGGTAGAAGGGCAGAGGCAGAAGGGCAGAGGCAGAAGGGCAGAGGCAGAAGGGCAGAGGCAAAAGGGTAGAGGGGTAGAAGGGTAGAGGAAGGGGTAGAAGCGTAGGGGTAGAAGGGTAGAGGTAGGGGTAGAAGGGTAGAGGTAGGGGTAGAAGGGTAGAGGTAGGGGTAGAAGGGTAGAGGTAGGGGTAGAAGGGTAGGGGTAGAAGGGTAGAGGTAGGGGTAGAAGGGTAGAGGTAGGGGTAGAAGGGTAGAGGTAGAAGGGTAGAGGTAGAGGTAGATGGTAGAGGTAGAGGTAGAAGGGTAGAGGTAGAAGGGTAGAGGTAGAGGCAGAAGGGTAGAGGCAGAAGGGCAGAGGTAGAAGGGCAGAGGCAGAAGGGCAGAGGTAGAAGGGTAGAGGTAGAAGGGTAGAGGTAGAGGTAGAAGGGTTGAGGTGTAGAGGTAGAAGGGTTGAGGTGTAGAGGTAGAAGGGTAGGGGTAGAGGTAGAAGGGTAGAGGTAGAAGGGTAGAGGTAGAGGTAGAAGGGTAGAGGTAGAGGAAGAGGTAGAAGGGTAGAGGTAGAGGAAGAGGTAGAAGGGTAGGGGTAGAGGTAGGGGTAAAAGAGTAGGGGTACAAGTTTAGGGGTACAAGGGTAGGGGTACAAGGGTAGAGGTAGAAGTGTAGAAGGGAAGAGGTAGAAGGGTAGAGGTACAAGGGTAGAGGTAGAGGTACAAGGGAAGAGGTAGAAGTACAAGGGTAGAGGTAGAGGTACAAGGGTAGAGGTAGAGGTACAAGGGTAGAGGTAGAGGTACAAGGGTAGAAGTACAAGGTTAGAGGTACAAGGGTAGAGGTACAAGGCTAGAGAGAGGTACATGGTTAGAGGTAGAGGTACAAGGGTAGAGGCAGAAGGGTAGAGGTAGGGGTAGAAGGGTAGAGGTAGAAGGGTAGAGGTGGTAGGGTAGAAGGGTAGAGGTGGTAGGGTAGAGGTACAAGAGTAGAGGTACAAGGGTAGAGGTACAAGAGTAGAGGTACAAGAGTAGAGGTACAAGGGTAGAAGGGTAGAGGTAGAGGTACAAGGTTAGAGGTAGAGGTACAAGGGTAGAGGTACAAGGGTAGAGGTACAAGGGTAGAGGTACAAGGGTAGAGGTACAAGAGTAGAGGTACAAGGGTAGAGGTACAAGGGTAGAGGTACAAGGGTAGAGGTACAAGGGTAGAGGTACAAGGGTAGAGGTACAAGGGTAGAGGTACAAGAGTAGAGGTACAAGAGTAGAGGTACAATGGTAGTGGTAGAGGTACATGGTTTGAGGTAGAGGTACAAGGGTAGAGGTAGAAGGGTAGAGGTAGAAGGGTAGATGTAGGGGTAGGGGTAGAAGGGTAAAGGTAGAAGGGTAGAGGTAGAAGGGTAGAAGTAGTAGGGTAGAGGTAGTAGGGTAGAGGTAGTAGGGTAGAGGCAGAAGGGTAGAGGTAGAAGGGTAGAGGTAGAAGGGTAAAGGTAGAAGGGTAGGGGTGGCAGGGTAGGGGTAGAAGGGTAGATGTAGAAGGGTAAAGGTAGAGGCAGAAGGGTAGAGGCAGGGGTAGAAGGGCAGAGGTAGAAGGGTAGAGGTAGAGGTGGTAGAGGTGGTAGGGTAGAGGTAGGGGTAGAGGTAGAAGGGTAGAGGTAGAAGGGTAGGGGCAGAAGGGTAGAGGCAGAGGAAGAAGGGTAGAGGCAGAGGAAGAAGGGTAGAGGCAGAGGAAGAAGGGTAGAGGCAGAGGAAGAAGGGTAGAGGCAGAGGCAGAAGGGTAGAGGCAGAGGCAGAAGGGTAGAGGCAGAAGGGTAGAGGCAGAAGGGTAGAGGCAGAGGCAGAAGGGTAGAGGCAGAAGGGCAGAGGCAGAAGGGCAGAGGCAGAAGGGTAGAGGTATAGGGGTAGAAGGGTAGAGGTAGAGGTAGAAGGGTAGAGGTAGGGGTAGAAGGGTAGAGGTAGGAGGGTAGGGGTAGAAGGGTAGAGGCAGAAGGGTAGAGGCAGAAGGGTAGAGGCAGAAGGGTAGAGGCAGAAGGGTAGAGGTAGAGGTAGAAGGGCAGAGGTAGAAGGGCAGAGGTAGAAGGGCAGAGGTAGAAGGGCAGAGGTAGAAGGGCAGAGGTAGAAGGGCAGTGGTAGAAGAGCAGAGGCAGAAGGGTAGAGGTAGAAGGGCAGAGGCAGAAGGGTAGAGGTAGTAGGGTAGAGGTAGAAGGGGCAGAGGCAGAAGGGCAGAGGCAGAAAGGTGGAGGTAGTAGGGTAGAGGTAGAAGGGTAGAGGTAGAAGGATAAAGGTAGAGGTAGAAGGGCAGAGGTAGAGGTAGATGGGTAGAGTCAGAGGGGTAGAAGGGTAGAGGAAGGGGTAGAGGTAGGGGTAGAAGGGTAGAGGTAGGGGTAGAAGGGTAGAGGTAGGGTTTGAAGGGTAGAGGTAGGGGTAGAAGGGTAGGGGTAGAAGGGTAGAGGTAGGGGTAGAAGGGTAGAGGTAGAGGCAGAAGGGTAGAGGTAGAGGTAGAAGGGTAGAGGTAGAAGGGTAGGGGTAGAGGAAGGGGTAGATGGGCAGAGGCAGAAGGGTAGAGGTAGAAGGGTAGAGGTAGAGGCAGAAGGGTAGAGGTAGAAGGGTAGAGGTAGAAGGGTAGAGGTAAAGAGGTGTAGAGGTACAGGGGAAGAGGTGTAGAGGTAGAAGGGTAGAGGTAAAGCGGTGTAGAGGTTGAGGTAAAGAGGTGTAGAGGTAGAGGGGAAGAGGTGTAGAGGTAGAAGGGTAGAGGTGGAAGGGTAGAGGTGGAAGAGTAGAGGTGGAAGAGTAGAAGGGTAGAGGTAGAAGGGTAGGGGTAGCGGTAGAAGGGTAGAGGTAGAAGGGTAGAGGTAGAAGGGTAGAAGGGTAGAGGTAGAAGGGTAGAGGTAGAAGGGCAGTGGTAGAAGGGCAGAGGTAGAGGTAGAAGGGCAGAGGTAGAGGTAGAAGGGCAGAGGCAGAAGGGCAGAGGCAGAAGGGCAGAGGCAGAAGGGCAGAGGCAAAAGGGTAGAGGGGTAGAAGGGTAGAGGAAGGGGTAGAAGCGTAGGGGTAGAAGGGTAGGG
The DNA here is from genome assembly GCF_964204655.1 of Triturus cristatus. Classification (NCBI taxonomy): domain Eukaryota; kingdom Metazoa; phylum Chordata; class Amphibia; order Caudata; family Salamandridae; genus Triturus; species Triturus cristatus. The sequence continues at coordinate 20,956 of NW_028188124.1, read as the reverse complement.
GTAGAAGGGTAGAGGTAGGGGTAGAAGGGTAGAGGTAGGGGTAGAAGGGTAGAGGTAGGGGTAGAAGGGTAGGGGTAGAAGGGTAGAGGTAGGGGTAGAAGGGTAGAGGTAGGGGTAGAAGGGTAGAGGTAGAAGGGTAGAGGTAGAAGGGTAGAGGTAGAGGTAGAAGGTAGAGGTAGATGGTAGAGGTAGAGGTAGAAGGGTAGAGGTAGAAGGGTAGAGGTAGAGGCAGAAGGGTAGAGGCAGAAGGGCAGAGGTAGAAGGGCAGAGGCAGAAGGGCAGAGGTAGAAGGGTAGAGGTAGAAGGGTAGAGGTAGAGGTAGAAGGGTTGAGGTGTAGAGGTAGAAGGGTTGAGGTGTAGAGGTAGAAGGGTAGGGGTAGAGGTAGAAGGGTAGAGGTAGAAGGGTAGAGGTAGAGGTAGAAGGGTAGAGGTAGAGGAAGAGGTAGAAGGGTAGGGGTAGAGGTAGGGGTAAAAGAGTAGGGGTACAAGTTTAGGGGTACAAGGGTAGGGGTACAAGGGTAGAGGTAGAAGTGTAGAAGGGAAGAGGTAGAAGGGTAGAGGTACAAGGTTAGAGGTAGAGGTACAAGGGAAGAGGTAGAGGTACAAGGGTAGAGGTAGAGGTACAAGGGTAGAGGTAGAAGTACAAGGGTAGAGGTAGAGGTACAAGGGTAGAGGTAGAGGTACAAGGGTAGAGGTAGAGGTACAAGGGTAGAGGTAGAAGTACAAGGTTAGAGGTACAAGGGTAGAGGTACAAGGCTAGAGAGAGGTACATGGTTAGAGGTAGAGGTACAAGGGTAGAGGCAGAAGGGTAGAGGTAGGGGTAGAAGGGTAGAGGTAGAAGGGTAGAGGTGGTAGGGTAGAAGGGTAGAGGTACAAGGGTAGAGGTACAAGAGTAGAGGTACAAGGGTAGAGGTACAAGAGTAGAGGTACAGGGGTAGAGGTACAAGGGTAGAAGGGTAGAGGTAGAGGTACAAGGTTAGAGGTAGAGGTACAAGGGTAGAGGTACAAGGGTAGAGGTACAAGAGAAGAGGTACAAGGGTAGAGGTACAAGGGTAGAGGTACAAGGGTAGAGGTACAAGGGTAGAGGTACAAGGGTAGAGGTACAAGGGTAGAGGTACAAGAGTAGAGGTACAAGAGTAGAGGTACAATGGTAGTGGTAGAGGTACATGGTTTGAGGTAGAGGTACAAGGGTAGAGGTAGAAGGGTAGAGGTAGAAGGGTAGATGTAGGGGTAGGGGTAGAATGGTAAAGGTAGAAGGGTAGAGGTAGAAGGGTAGAAGTAGTAGGGTAGAGGTAGTAGGGTAGAGGCAGAAGGGTAGAGGTAGAAGGGTAGAGGTAGAAGGGTAAAGGTAGAAGGGTAGGGGTAGAAGGGTAGATGTAGAAGGGTAAAGGTAGAGGCAGAAGGGTAGAGGCAGAAGGGCAGGGGTAGAAGGGCAGAGGTAGAAGGGTAGAGGTAGAGGTGGTAGAGGTGGTAGGGTAGAGGTAGGGGTAGAGGTAGAAGGGTAGAGGTAGAAGGGTAGAGGTAGAAGGGTAGAAGGGTAGAGGTAGAAGGGTAGAGGTAGAGGTAGAAGGGTAGAGGTAGGGGTAGAGGTAGGGGTAGAGGTAGGGGTAGAGGTAGAAGGGTAGAGGTAGAAGGGTAGAGGTAGAAGGGTAGAGGTAGAAGGGTAAAGCTAGGGGTAAGGGTAGAGGTAGAAGGGTAGAGGTATAAGGGTAGAGGTGTAGAGGTAGAAGGGTAGAGGTGTAGAGGTAGAAGGGTAGAGGTGCAGAGGTAGAAGGGTAGAGGTGAGGTAGAAGGGTAGAGGTGTAGAGGTAGAAGGGAAGAGGTTTAGAGGTAAAAGGGTAGAGATAGAAGGGTAGAGGTGTAGAGGTAGAAGGGTAGAGGTAGAAGGGTAGAGGTAGAAGGGTAGAGGAAGAAAGGTAGGGGTAGAAGGGTAGAGGTAGAAGGGTAGAGGCAGAGGTAGAAGGGTAGAGGTAGAGGTAGAAGGATAGAGGGTAGAGGTAGAAGGATAGAGGGTAGGGGTAGAAGGATAGAGGGTAGGGGTAGAAGGGTAGGGGTAGAAGGGTTGAGGTAGAAGGGTAGAGGTAGAAGGATAGAGGTAGAGGTGGAAGGGTAGAGGTGGAAGAGTAGAGGTGGAAGAGTAGAAGGGTAGAGGTAGAAGGGTAGGGGTAGCGGTAGAGGTAGAAGGGTAGAGGTAGAAGGGTAGAGGTAGAAGGGCAGTGGTAGAAGGGCAGAGGTAGAGGTAGAAGGGCAGAGGTAGAGGTAGAAGGGCAGAGGCAGAAGGGCAGAGGCAGAAGGGCAGAGGCAGAAGGGCAGAGGCAAAAGGGTAGAGGCAAAAGGGTAGAGGGGTAGAAGGGTAGAGGAAGGGGTAGAAGCGTAGGGGTAGAAGGGTAGAGGTAGGGGTAGAAGGGTAGAGGTAGGGGTAGAAGGGTAGAGGTAGGGGTAGAAGGGTAGAGGTAGGGGTAGAAGGGTAGGGGTAGGGGTAGAAGGGTAGGGGTAGGGGTAGAAGGGTAGAGGTAGGGGTAGAAGGGTAGAGGTAGAAGGGTAGAGGTAGAGGTAGAAGGTAGAGGTAGATGGTAGAGGTAGAGGTAGAAGGGTAGAGGTAGAGGCAGAAGGGTAGAGGCAGAAGGGCAGAGGTAGAAGGGCAGAGGCAGAAGGGCAGAGGCAGAAGGGTAGAGGTAGAGGAGTAGAAGGGTAGAGGAAGGGGTAGAAGGGTAGAAGGGTAGAGGTAGGGGTAGAAGGGTAGAGGTAGGGGTAGAAGGGAAGAGGTAGAAGGGTAGAGGTAGGGGTAGAAGGGAAGAGGTAGAAAGGTAGAGGTAGAAGGGTAGAGGTAGAAGGGTAGAGGTAGAGGTAGAAGGGTTGAGGTGTAGAGGTAGAAGGGTTGAGGTGTAGAGGTAGAAGGGTAGGGGTAGAGGTAGAAGGGTAGAGGTAGAAGGGTAGAGGTAGAGGTAGAAGGGTAGAGGTAGAGGAAGAGGTAGAAGGGTAGGGGTAGAGGTAGGGGTAAAAGAGTAGGGGTACAAGTTTAGGGGTACAAGGGTAGGGGTACAAGGGTAGAGGTAGAAGTGTAGAAGGGAAGAGGTAGAAGGGTAGAGGTACAAGGGTAGAGGTAGAGGTACAAGGGAAGAGGTAGAGGTACAAGGGTAGAGGTAGAAGTACAAGGGTAGAGGTAGAGGTACAAGGGTAGAGGTAGAGGTACAAGGGTAGAGGTAGAGGTACAAGGGTAGAGGTAGAAGTACAAGGTTAGAGGTACAAGGGTAGAGGTACAAGGCTAGAGAGAGGTACAAGGGTAGAGGTAGAGGTACAAGGGTAGAGGCAGAAGGGTAGAGGTAGGGGTAGAAGGGTAGAGGTAGAAGGGTAGAGGTGGTAGGGTAGAAGGGTAGAGGTACAAGGGTAGAGGTACAAGAGTAGAGGTACAAGGGTAGAGGTACAAGAGTAGAGGTACAAGGGTAGAGGTACAAGGGTAGAAGGGTAGAGGTAGAGGTACAAGGTTAGAGGTAGAGGTACAAGGGTAGAGGTACAAGGGTAGAGGTACACGGGTAGAGGTACAAGGGTAGAGGTACAAGAGTAGAGGTACAAGGGTAGAGGTACAAGGGTAGAGGTACAAGGGTAGAGGTACAAGGGTAGAGGTACAAGGGTAGAGGTACAAGAGTAGAGGTACAAGAGTAGAGGTACAATGGTAGTGGTAGAGGTACATGGTTTGAGGTAGAGGTACAAGGGTAGAGGTAGAAGGGTAGAGGTAGAAGGGTAGATGTAGGGGTAGGGGTAGGGGTAGAAGGGTAAAGGTAGAAGGGTAGAGGTAGAAGGGTAGAAGTAGTAGGGTAGAGGTAGTAGGGTAGAGGCAGAAGGGTAGAGGTAGAAGGGTAGAGGTAGAAGGGTAAAGGTAGAAGGGTAGGGGTGGCAGGGTAGGGGTAGAAGGGTAGATGTAGAAGGGTAAAGGTAGAGGCAGAAGGGTAGAGGCAGAAGGGCAGGGGTAGAAGGGCAGAGGTAGAAGGGTAGAGGTAGAGGTGGTAGAGGTGGTAGGGTAGAGGTAGGGGTAGAGGTAGAAGGGTAGAGGTAGAAGGGTAGAGGTAGAAGGGTAGAGGTAGAAGGGTAGAGGTAGAAGGGTAGAGCTAGGGGTAAGGGTAGAGGTAGAAGGGTAGAGGTATAAGGGTAGAGGTGTAGAGGTAGAAGGGTAGAGGTGCAGAGGTAGAAGGGTAGAGGTGAGGTAGAAGGGTAGAGGTGTAGAGGTAGAAGGGAAGAGGTTTAGAGGTAAAAGGGTAGAGGTAGAAGGGTAGAGGTAGAAGGGTAGAGGTAGAAGGGTAGAGGAAGAAAGGTAGGGATAGAAAGGTAGAGGTAGAAGGGTAGAGGTAGAAGGGTAGAGGCAGAGGTAGAAGGGTAGAGGTAGAGGTAGAAGGATAGAGGGTAGAGGTAGAAGGATAGAGGGTAGGGGTAGAAGGATAGAGGGTAGGGGTAGAAGGGTAGGGGTAGAAGGGTTGAGGTAGAAGGGTAGAGGTAGAAGGGTAGAGGTAGAAGGGTAGAGGTAGAAGGGTAGAGGTAGAAGGGTAGAGGTAGAAGGGTAGAGGTGTAGAGGTAAAAGGGTAGAGGCAGAAGGGTAAGGGTAGAGGTAGAAGGGTAGAGGTAGAAGGGTAGAGGTAGAAGGGTAGAGGTAGAAGGGTTGAAGAAGAGGTAGAAGGGTAGAAGGGTAGAGGTAGAAGGGTAGAGGTAGAAGGGTAGAGGTGTAGAGGTAAAAGGGTAGAGGTAGAAGGGTAGAGGTAGAAGGGTAGAGGTGTAGAGGTAAAAGGGTAGAGGCAGAAGGGTAAGGGTAGAGGTAGAAGGGTAGAGGTAGAAGGGTTGAAGAAGAGGTAGAAGGGTAGAGGTAGAAGGGTAGAGGTAGAAGGGTAGAGGTGTAGAGGTAAAAGGGTAGAGGCAGAAGGGTAAGGGTAGAGGTAGAAGGGTAGAGGTAGAAGGGTAGAGGTAGAAGAGTTGAAGAAGAGGTAGAAGGGTAGAAGGGTAGAGGTAGAAGGGTAGAGGTAGAAGGGTAGAGGTAGAAGGGTAGAGGTAGAAGGGTAGAGGTAGAAGGGTAGAGGTAGAAGGGGTAGAGGTAGAAGGGTAGAGGTAGAAGGGTAGAGGTAGAAGGGTAGAGGTAGAAGGGTAGAGGTAGAAGGGTAAAGGTAGAAGGGTAAAGGTAGAAGGGTAGAGGTAGAAGGGTTGAAGAAGGGGTAGAAGGGTAGAGGTAGAAGGGTAGAGGTAGAAGGGTAGAGGTAGAAGGGGAAGGGCAGAGATGGGAAGGGCAGAGGTAGAAGGGGAAGGGCAGAGGTAGATGGGTAGGGGTAGAGATAGGGGTTGTAGGGGTAGAAGGGCAGAGGTAGAAGTAGAAGGGTAGAGGTGGGGTAGAAGGGCAGAGGTAGGGGTAGAGGTAGAGGTACAAGGGCAGAGGTACAAGGGCAGAGGTACAAGAGCAGAGGTACAAGGGCAGAGGTACAAGGGCAGAGGTAGGGGTAGATGGATAGAGGTAGGGGTAGAAGGGTAGAGGTAGGGGTAGAAGGGTAGAGGTAGGGGTAGAAGGGCAGAGGTAGAAGAGTAGAGGTAGAAGGGAAAAGGTGTAGAGGTAGAAGGGTAGAGGTAGAAGGGTAGAGGTAGAAGGGAAAAGGGGTAGAGGTAGAAGGGTAGAGGTAGAAGGGTAAAAGTAGTAGAGTAGAGGTGGTAGAGGTAGAATGGTTGAAGAGTAGAGGTAGAAGGGTAGGGGTAGGGGGTAGAGGTAGAAGGGTAGAGGTAGAAGGGTAGAGGTAGAAGGGTAGAGGTAGAAGGGTAGAGGTAGAAGGGTAGAGGCAGAAGGGTAGAGGCAGAAGGGCAGAGGCAGAAGGGTAGAGGTATAGGGGTAGAAGGGTAGAGGTATAGGGGTAGAAGGGTAGAGGTAGGGGTAGAAGGGTAGAGGTAGAAGGGTAGGGGCAGAAGGGTAGAGGTAGAAGGGTAGAGGCAGAAGGGTAGAGGCAGAAGGGTAGAGGCAGAAGGGCAGAGGTATAGGGGTAGAAGGGTAGAGGTAGGGGTAGAAGGGTAGAGGTAGGTGTAGAAGGGTAGAGGTAGAAGGGTAGGGGTAGAAGGGTAGAAGGAGAAGGGTAGCGGTAGTAGGGTAGAGGTGGTAGAGGTAGTAGGGTAGAGGCAGAGGTAGAAGGGAAGAGGTAGTAGGGTAGGGGTAGAGGTAGAAGGGTAGAGGTAGTAGGGTAGGGGTAGAGGTAGAAGGGTAGAGGTAGAAGGGTAGGGGTAGAGGTAGAAGGGTAGGGGTAGAGGTAGAAGGGTAGGGGTAGAGGTAGAAGGGTAGGGGTAGAGGTAGAAGGGTAAGGGCAGAGGCAGAAGGGTAAGGGCAGAAGGGTAGAGGCAGAGGTAGAGCTAGAGGTCGAAGGGTAGACGTCGAGGTCGAAGGGTAGACGTCGAGGTCGAAGGGTAGACGTCGAGGTCGAAGGGTAGACGTCGAGGTCGAAGGGTAGACGTCGAGGTCGAAGGGTAGGGGTAGGGGTCGAAGGGTAGGGGTAGGGGTCGAAGGGTAGGGGTAGAGGTCGAAGGGTAGGGGTAGAGGTCGAAGGGTAGGGGTAGAGGTCGAAGGGTAGAGGTCGAAGGGTAGGGGTAGAGGTCGAAGGGTAGGGGTAGAGGTCGAAGGGTAGGGGTAGAGGTCGAAGGGTAGGGGTAGAGGTCGAAGGGTAGGGGTAGAGGTCGAAGGGTAGGGGTAGAAGTCGAAAGGTAGGGGTAGAAGTCGAAAGGTAGATGTAGAGGTCGAAAGGTAGGGGTAGAGGTCAAAAGGTAGGGCTAGAGGTCGAAGGGTAGGGGTAGAGGTCGAAGGGTAGGGGTAGAGGTCGAAGGGTAGGGGTAGAGGTCAAAAGGTAGGGGTAGAGGTCAAAAGGTAGGGGTATAGGTCGAAGGGTACGGGTAGAGGTCGAAGGGTAGAGGTAGAAGGGCAGAGGTAGTAGCGTAGAGGTAGTAGGGTAGAGGTAGTAGGGTAGAGGCAGAAGGGTAGAGGCAGAGGCAGAAGGGCAGAGGCAGAAGTGTAGAGGCAGAGGCAGAAGGGTAGAGGCTGAGGCAGAGGCAGAAGGGTAGAGGCAGAAGGGTAGAGGCAGAGGCAGAAGGGTAGAGGCAGAGGCAGAAGGGTAGAGGCAGAGGCAGAAGGGTAGAGGCAGAGGCAGAAGGGTAGAGGCAGAAGGGTAGAGGCAGAGGCAGAGGCAGAAGGGTAGAGGCAGAAGGGTAGAGGCAGAGGCAGAAGGGTAGAGGCAGAAGGGTAGAGGCAGAAGGGTAGAGGCGGGGGTAGAAGGGTAGAGGCGGGGGTAGAAGGGTAGAGGCAGATGGGTAGAGGCGATAGAGGTAGAAGGGTAGGGGTAGAGGTAGTAGGGTAGAGGTAGTAGGGTAGAGGAAGAGGTAGAAGGGTAGAGGAAGAGGTGGAAGGGTAGAGGAAGAGGTGGAAGGGTAGAGGAAGAGGTGGAAGGGTAGAGGAAGAGGTGGAAGGGTAGAGGTGGAAGGGTAGAGGTGGAAGGGTAGAGGTGGAAGGGTAGAGGTGGAAGGGTAGAGGTGGAAGGGTAGAGGCGGAAGGGTAGAGGCGGAAGGGTAGAGGCGGAAGGGTAGAGGCGGAAGGGTAGAGGCGGAAGGGTAGAGGCGGAAGGGTAGAGGCGGAAGGGTAGAAGGGTAGAGGCGGAAGGGTAGAAGGGTAGAAGGGTAGAAGGGTGGAGGTAGAAGGGAAGAGGTGTAGAGGTAGAAGGGTAGAGGTAGAAGGGTAGAGGTGAAGAGGTAGACGGGTAGAGGTAGAAGGGTAGAGGTAGAAGGGTAAAAGTAGTAGAGTAGAGGTGGTAGAGGTAGAATGGTTGAAGAGTAGAGGTAGAAGGGTAGGGGTAGGGGGGTAGAGGTAGAAGGGTAGAGGTAGAAGGGTAGAGGTAGAAGGGTAGAGGTAGAAGGGCAGAGGTAGAAGGGCAGAGGCAGAAGGGTAGAGGTAGAAGGGTAGGGGCAGAAGGGTAGAGGCAGAGGAAGAAGGGTAGAGGCAGAGGAAGAAGGGTAGAGGCAGAGGCAGAAGGGTAGAGGCAGAGGCAGAAGGGTAGAGGCAGAAGGGTAGAGGCAGAGGCAGAAGGGTAGAGGCAGAAGGGCAGAGGCAGAAGGGCAGAGGCAGAAGGGTAGAGGTATAGGGGTAGAAGGGTAGAGGTAGAGGTAGAAGGGTAGAGGTAGGGGTAGAAGGGTAGAGGTAGGAGGGTAGGGGTAGAAGGGTAGAGGCAGAAGGGTAGAGGCAGAAGGGTAGAGGCAGAAGGGTAGAGGCAGAAGGGTAGAGGTAGAGGTAGAAGGGCAGAGGTAGAAGGGCAGAGGTAGAAGGGCAGAGGTAGAAGGGCAGAGGTAGAAGGGCAGAGGTAGAAGGGCAGAGGTAGAAGGGCAGAGGTAGAAGGGCAGAGGTAGAAGGGCAGTGGTAGAAGAGCAGAGGCAGAAGGGTAGAGGTAGAAGGGCAGAGGCAGAAGGGTAGAGGTAGAAGGGGCAGAGGCAGAAGGGCAGAGGCAGAAAGGTGGAGGTAGTAGGGTAGAGGTAGAAGGGTAGAGGTAGTAGGGTAGACGTAGAAGGGTAGAGGTAGAAGGATAAAGGTAGAGGTAGAAGGGCAGAGGTAGAGGTAGATGGGTAGAGTCAGAGGGGTAGAAGGGTAGAGGAAGGGGTAGAGGTAGGGGTAGAAGGGTAGAGGTAGGGGTAGAAGGGTAGAGGTAGGGTTTGAAGGGTAGAGGTAGGGGTAGAAGGGTAGGGGTAGAAGGGTAGAGGTAGGGGTAGAAGGGTAGAGGTAGAGGCAGAAGGGTAGAGGTAGAGGTAGAAGGGTAGAGGTAGAAGGGTAGGGGTAGAGGAAGGGGTAGATGGGCAGAGGCAGAAGGGTAGAGGTAGAAGGGTAGAGGTAGAGGCAGAAGGGTAGAGGTAGAAGGGTAGAGGTAGAAGGGTAGAGGTAAAGAGGTGTAGAGGTACAGGGGAAGAGGTGTAGAGGTAGAAGGGTAGAGGTAAAGCGGTGTAGAGGTTGAGGTAAAGAGGTGTAGAGGTAGAGGGGAAGAGGTGTAGAGGTAGAAGGGTAGAGGTAGAGGTGGAAGGGTAGAGGTGGAAGAGTAGAGGTGGAAGAGTAGAAGGGTAGAGGTAGAAGGGTAGGGGTAGCGGTAGAGGTAGAAGGGTAGAGGTAGAAGGGTAGAAGGGTAGAGGTAGAAGGGCAGAGGTAGAAGGGCAGTGGTAGAAGGGCAGAGGTAGAGGTAGAAGGGCAGAGGTAGAGGTAGAAGGGCAGAGGCAGAAGGGCAGAGGCAGAAGGGCAGAGGCAGAAGGGCAGAGGCAGAAGGGTAGAGGGGTAGAAGGGTAGAGGAAGGGGTAGAAGCGTAGGGGTAGAGGTAGGGGTAGAAGGGTAGAGGTAGGGGTAGAAGGGTAGAGGTAGGGGTAGAAGGGTAGAGGTAGGGGTAGAAGGGTAGGGGTAGAAGGGTAGAGGTAGGGGTAGAAGGGTAGAGGTAGGGGTAGAAGGGTAGAGGTAGAAGGGTAGAGGTAGAGGTAGAAGGTAGAGGTAGATGGTAGAGGTAGAGGTAGAAGGGTAGAGGTAGAAGGGTAGAGGTAGAGGCAGAAGGGTAGAGGTAGAAGGGTAGAGGTAGAGGCAGAAGGGTAGAGGCAGAAGGGCAGAGGTAGAAGGGCAGAGGCAGAAGGGCAGAGGTAGAAGGGTAGAGGTAGAAGGGTAGAGGTAGAAGGGTGGAGGTGTAGAGGTAGAAGGGTTGAGGTGTAGAGGTAGAAGGGTAGGGGTAGAGGTAGAAGGGTAGAGGTAGAAGGGTAGAGGTAGAGGTAGAAGGGTAGAGGTAGAGGAAGAGGTAGAAGGGTAGAGGTAGAGGAAGAGGTAGAAGGGTAGGGGTAGAGGTAGGGGTAAAAGAGTAGGGGTACAAGTTTAGGGGTACAAGGGTAGGGGTACAAGAATAGAGGTAGAAGTGTAGAAGGGAAGAGGTAGAAGGGTAGAGGTACAAGGGTAGAGGTAGAGGTACAAGGGAAGAGGTAGAGGTACAAGGGTAGAGGTAGAAGTACAAGGGTAGAGGTAGAGGTACAAGGGTAGAGGTAGAGGTACAAGGGTAGAGGTAGAGGTACAAGGGTAGAGGTAGAAGTACAAGGTTAGAGGTACAAGGGTAGAGGTACAAGGCTAGAGAGAGGTACATGGTTAGAGGTAGAGGTACAAGGGTAGAGGCAGAAGGGTAGAGGTAGGGGTAGAAGGGTAGAGGTAGAAGGGTAGAGGTGGTAGGGTAGAAGGGTAGAGGTACAAGGGTAGAGGTACAAGAGTAGAGGTACAAGGGTAGAGGTACAAGAGTAGAGGTACAAGAGTAGAGGTACAAGGGTAGAAGGGTAGAGGTAGAGGTACAAGGTTAGAGGTAGAGGTACAAGGGTAGAGGTACAAGGGTAGAGGTACAAGAGTAGAGGTACAAGGGTAGAGGTACAAGGGTAGAGGTACAAGGGTAGAGGTACAAGGGTAGAGGTACAAGGGTAGAGGTACAAGGGTAGAGGTACAAGGGTAGAGGTACAAGGGTAGAGGTACAAGAGTAGAGGTACAAGAGTAGAGGTACAATGGTAGTGGTAGAGGTACATGGTTTGAGGTAGAGGTACAAGGGTAGAGGTAGAAGGGTAGAGGTAGAAGGGTAGATGTAGGGGTAGGGGTAGAAGGGTAAAGGTAGAAGGGTAGAGGTAGAAGGGTAGAAGTAGTAGGGTAGAGGTAGTAGGGTAGAGGCAGAAGGGTAGAGGTAGAAGGGTAGAGGTAGAAGGGTAAAGGTAGAAGGGTAGGGGTGGCAGGGTAGGGGTAGAAGGGTAGATGTAGAAGGGTAAAGGTAGAGGCAGAAGGGTAGAGGCAGAAGGGCAGGGGTAGAAGGGCAGAGGTAGAAGGGTAGAGGTAGAGGTGGTAGAGGTGGTAGGGTAGAGGTAGGGGTAGAGGTAGAAGGGTAGAGGTAGAAGGGTAGGGGCAGAAGGGTAGAGGCAGAGGAAGAAGGGTAGAGGCAGAGGAAGAAGGGTAGAGGCAGAGGCAGAAGGGTAGAGGCAGAGGCAGAAGGGTAGAGGCAGAAGGGTAGAGGCAGAGGCAGAAGGGTAGAGGCAGAAGGGCAGAGGCAGAAGGGTAGAGGTATAGGGGTAGAAGGGTAGAGGTAGAGGTAGAAGGGTAGAGGTAGGGGTAGAAGGGTAGAGGTAGGAGGGTAGGGGTAGAAGGGTAGAGGCAGAAGGGTAGAGGCAGAAGGGTAGAGGCAGAAGGGTAGAGGCAGAAGGGTAGAGGCAGAAGGGTAGAGGTAGAGGTAGAAGGGCAGAGGTAGAAGGGCAGAGGTAGAAGGGCAGAGGTAGAAGGGCAGAGGTAGAAGGGCAGAGGTAGAAGGGCAGAGGTAGAAGGGCAGAGGTAGAAGGGCAGAGGTAGAAGGGCAGTGGTAGAAGAGCAGAGGCAGAAGGGTAGAGGTAGAAGGGCAGAGGCAGAAGGGTAGAGGTAGTAGGGTAGAGGTAGAAGGGGCAGAGGCAGAAGGGCAGAGGCAGAAAGGTGGAGGTAGTAGGGTAGAGGTAGAAGGGTAGAGGTAGTAGGGTAGACGTAGAAGGGTAGAGGTAGAAGGATAAAGGTAGAGGTAGAAGGGCAGAGGTAGAGGTAGATGGGTAGAGTCAGAGGGGTAGAAGGGTAGAGGAAGGGGTAGAGGTAGGGGTAGAAGGGTAGAGGTAGGGGTAGAAGGGTAGAGGTAGGGTTTGAAGGGTAGAGGTAGGGGTAGAAGGGTAGGGGTAGAAGGGTAGAGGTAGGGGTAGAAGGGTAGAGGTAGAGGCAGAAGGGTAGAGGTAGAGGCAGAAGGGTAGAGGTAGAAGGGTAGAGGTAGAAGGGTAGAGGTAAAGAGGTGTAGAGGTACAGGGGAAGAGGTGTAGAGGTAGAAGGGTAGAGGTAAAGCGGTGTAGAGGTTGAGGTAAAGAGGTGTAGAGGTAGAGGGGAAGAGGTGTAGAGGTAGAAGGGTAGAGGTAGAGGTGGAAGGGTAGAGGTGGAAGAGTAGAGGTGGAAGAGTAGAAGGGTAGAGGTAGAAGGGTAGGGGTAGCGGTAGAGGTAGAAGGGTAGAGGTAGAAGGGTAGAGGTAGAAGGGTAGAGGTAGAAGGGCAGTGGTAGAAGGGCAGAGGTAGAGGTAGAAGGGCAGAGGTAGAGGTAGAAGGGCAGAGGCAGAAGGGCAGAGGCAGAAGGGCAGAGGCAGAAGGGCAGAGGCAAAAGGGTAGAGGAAGGGGTAGAAGCGTAGGGGTAGAAGGGTAGAGGTAGGGGTAGAAGGGTAGAGGTAGGGGTAGAAGGGTAGAGGTAGGGGTAGAAGGGTAGAGGTAGGGGTAGAAGGGTAGGGGTAGAAGGGTAGAGGTAGGGGTAGAAGGGTAGAGGTAGGGGTAGAAGGGTAGAGGTAGAAGGGTAGAGGTAGAGGTAGAAGGTAGAGGTAGATGGTAGAGGTAGAAGGGTAGAGGTAGAAGGGTAGAGGTAGAGGCAGAAGGGTAGAGGCAGAAGGGCAGAGGTAGAAGGGCAGAGGCAGAAGGGCAGGGGTAGAAGGGTAGAGGTAGAAGGGTAGAGGTAGAGGTAGAAGGGTTGAGGTGTAGAGGTAGAAGGGTTGAGGTGTAGAGGTAGAAGGGTAGGGGTAGAGGTAGAAGGGTAGAGGTAGAGGAAGAGGTAGAAGGGTAGGGGTAGAGGTAGGGGTAAAAGAGTAGGGGTACAAGTTTAGGGGTACAAGGGTAGGGGTACAAGGGTAGAGGTAGAAGTGTAGAAGGGAAGAGGTAGAAGGGTAGAGGTACAAGGTTAGAGGTAGAGGTACAAGGGAAGAGGTAGAGGTACAAGGGTAGAGGTAGAAGTACAAGGGTAGAGGTAGAGGTACAAGGGTAGAGGTAGAGGTACAAGGGTAGAGGTAGAGGTACAAGGGTAGAGGTAGAAGTACAAGGTTAGAGGTACAAGGGTAGAGGTACAAGGCTAGAGAGAGGTACATGGTTAGAGGTAGAGGTACAAGGGTAGAGGCAGAAGGGTAGAGGTAGGGGTAGAAGGGTAGAGGTAGAAGGGTAGAGGTGGTAGGGTAGAAGGGTAGAGGTACAAGGGTAGAGGTACAAGAGTAGAGGTACAAGGGTAGAGGTACAAGAGTAGAGGTACAGGGGTAGAGGTACAAGGGTAGAAGGGTAGAGGTAGAGGTACAAGGTTAGAGGTAGAGGTACAAGGGTAGAGGTACAAGGGTAGAGGTACAAGGGTAGAGGTACAAGAGTAGAGGTACAAGGGTAGAGGTACAAGGGTAGAGGTACAAGGGTAGAGGTACAAGGGTAGAGGTACAAGGGTAGAGGTACAAGAGTAGAGGTACAAGAGTAGAGGTACAATGGTAGTGGTAGAGGTACATGGTTTGAGGTAGAGGTACAAGGGTAGAGGTAGAAGGGTAGAGGTAGAAGGGTAGATGTAGGGGTAGGGGTAGAAGGGTAAAGGTAGAAGGGTAGAGGTAGAAGGGTAGAAGTAGTAGGGTAGAGGTAGTAGGGTAGAGGCAGAAGGGTAGAGGTAGAAGGGTAGAGGTAGAAGGGTAAAGGTAGAAGGGTAGGGGTGGCAGGGTAGGGGTAGAAGGGTAGATGTAGAAGGGTAAAGGTAGAGGCAGAAGGGTAGAGGCAGAAGGGCAGGGGTAGAAGGGCAGAGGTAGAAGGGTAGAGGTAGAGGTGGTAGAGGTGGTAGGGTAGAGGTAGGGGTAGAGGTAGAAGGGTAGAGGTAGAAGGGTAGAGGTAGAAGGGTAGAGGTAGAAGGGTAGATGTAGAGGTAGAAGGGTAGAGGTAGGGGTAGAGGTAGGGGTAGAGGTAGAAGGGTAGAGGTAGAAGGGTAGAGGTAGAAGGGTAGAGGTAGAAGGGTAGAGCTAGGGGTAAGGGTAGAGGTAGAAGGGTAGAGGTATAAGGGTAGAGGTGTAGAGGTAGAAGGGTAGAGGTGCAGAGGTAGAAGGGTAGAGGTGAGGTAGAAGGGTAGAGGTGTAGAGGTAGAAGGGAAGAGGTTTAGAGGTAAAAGGGTAGAGGTAAAAGGGTAGAGGTAGAAGGGTAGAGGTAGAAGGGTAGAGGTAGAAGGGTAGAGGTAGAAGGGTAGAGGTAGAAGGGTAGAGGAAGAAAGGTAGGGATAGAAAGGTAGAGGTAGAAGGGTAGAGGTAGAAGGGTAGAGGCAGAGGTAGAAGGGTAGAGGTAGAGGTAGAAGGATAGAGGGTAGAGGTAGAAGGATAGAGGGTAGGGGTAGAAGGATAGAGGGTAGGGGTAGAAGGGTAGGGGTAGAAGGGTTGAGGTAGAAGGGTAGAGGTAGAAGGGTAGAGGTAGAAGGGTAGAGGTAGAAGGGTAGAGGTAGAAGGGTAGAGGTAGAAGGGTAGAGGTGTAGAGGTAAAAGGGTAGAGGCAGAAGGGTAAGGGTAGAGGTAGAAGGGTAGAGGTAGAAGGGTAGAGGTAGAAGGGTTGAAGAAGAGGTAGAAGGGTAGAAGGGTAGAGGTAGAAGGGTAGAGGTAGAAGGGTAGAGGTGTAGAGGTAAAAGGGTAGAGGTAGAAGGGTAGAGGTAGAAGGGTAGAGGTAGAAGGGTAGAGGTGTAGAGGTAAAAGGGTAGAGGCAGAAGGGTAAGGGTAGAGCTAGAAGGGTAGAGGTAGAAGGGTAGAGGTGTAGAGGTAAAAGGGTAGAGGTAGAAGGGTAGAGGTAGAAGAGTTGAAGAAGAGGTAGAAGGGTAGAAGGGTAGAGGTAGAAGGGTAGAGGTAGAAGGGTAGAGGTAGAAGGGTAGAGGTAGAAGGGTAGAGGTAGAAGGGTAGAGGTAGAAGGGTAGAGGTAGAAGGGTAGAGGTAGAAGGGTAGAGGTAGAAGGGTAGAGGTAGAAGGGTAGAGGTAGAAGGGTAGAGGTAGAAGGGTAGAGGTAGAAGGGTAGAGGTAGAAGGGTAGAGGTAGAAGGGTAGAGGTAGAAGGGTAAAGGTAGAAGGGTAAAGGTAGAAGGGTAGAGGTAGAAGGGTTGAAGAAGGGGTAGAAGGGTAGAGGTAGAAGGGTAGAGGTAGAAGGGTAGAGGTAGAAGGGGAAGGGCAGAGATGGGAAGGGCAGAGGTAGAAGGGGAAGGGCAGAGGTAGATGGGTAGGGGTAGAGATAGGGGTTGTAGGGGTAGAAGGGCAGAGGTAGAAGTAGAAGGGTAGAGGTGGGGTAGAAGGGCAGAGGTAGGGGTAGAAGGGTAGAGGTGGGGTAGAAGGGCAGAGGTAGGGGTAGAAGGGCAGAGGTAGAGGTACAAGGGCAGAGGTACAAGGGCAGAGGTACAAGGGCAGAGGTACAAGGGCAGAGGTAGGGGTAGATGGATAGAGGTAGGGGTAGAAGGGTAGAGGTAGGGGTAGAAGGGTAGAGGTAGGGGTAGAAGGGCAGAGGTAGAAGAGTAGAGGTAGAAGGGTAGAGGTAGAAGGGTAGAGGTAGAAGGGTAGAGCATAATCCCACCTAGCCCCCCCTATAAACAACTCTAAACGCAGCAGCCAAAATGGTCACCGGAGTCAGGAAATTTGAGCACATTGCACCCGCACTCAAAGATCTAAAATGGCTCCCAATAGAAATGTGTGCCAGTTTCAGAACTGCCTGCCTCACGCACAAAGCCCTCCACACAAGTAAACCTGAATACCTGGCCTGGCCTCCAAACTCAACAAGCATTTACAATGCAATGGTCTCGGCATTGTTAAAGTTAGAGCTGTTGGCATTGCTCATGACATTCTTGTATGTTTTTGTTTTTAAAACATTTAAAGAAACGGCATTGTTATTTAAAATGTCAATAGCTTAATCACTCTCCAATGCGAGACCTTTTGCATTTGCACCCACACACAGAGCCACCCACACACACACAGAGCCACCCACACACACACAGAGCCACCCCCACACACAGCCCCCTACACACACAGAGCCACTCACATAGAGCAACCTACACACAGTTACCCCCACACAGAGCCACCCACATAGAGCCACCCACAGCCACCCACCCACACACACACAGAGCCACCCACCCACACACACACAGAGCCTCCCACCCACACACACAGAGCCTCCCACCCACACACACACACAGCCAGTTATGGGGCTCTTTGTGCTATTATTGCAAGCTCTTCAATAAAAAGAAAACAAAAAAAAAAGATATCTACTATCATTAGTATACAGGGCAACGATTTACGAGGAGGCTTTTGGAGTGCAAGGTAGCTCCACAAGGGGATGTCTCCTTATATGAAAGAAGTCCAGAGGGCATCAATTGCAGAAATATGCAGGGCAGCCACCTGGTATACGCCATGTAGCTTTATTAACATTTACAGGATAATACAGGATTTGTAACTCAGATGTTTTTGGTCCCAATGTTCTTGCCTTTACCAAGTATTAAGGACAGTCTTATTTTTATTGTGTGGCATCCAATAAGTTTAACGATTGTAAACAACTGAATCAATAAAGTTGTTCACCCAGTCATGCTTTGTATAGATAATAAAGAATTTCAACATGCAACCTTAAGCTTCCTGGATTCTTGCTTTCCTATATCTCATTTTGTCATGGAGAAAGCACGAGGTGGTAATGCCTCAATTACTTACTGGTAATTTATTTACTCCGAGCCCTGCTTCCTCACTTTCATCCATTTCCCTTCCTCCCACCCAGTCCATTCTGGGGCAACTGGTAAAGTGGCAACTTGGGCCTTGGTATTAACAGGACAAGATAAGGGGGTGACTTTATTATGCCAAACGATGCTGGGATTGTGTCTATGGAGGCATACCTGCCTCATTCTGTAATAGATGGGAGCAAGACAGAATAATACATTTAGCCAAGGCTTTAAGTGAGATGAAAAACCTGAGGGGTCTCTCAAAGGTGCATGGACGATGTAATTAAGGATGTGGCTTAAAAACATGTAAGCTAAAAATCTGTGGTTAGCATAGTGTGTCGCCCGCCTGGTATTAAGCTGCTTCTGTCATTGCATCCAGCTATAATACAACAAGTAACATTACACCTACAAGAAGTCTCACGGTTGGCTTTGTCAATGGTTCTTAGTTGCAGGAGATAAATAAGCAACAACTACGGCTTCACTGTAAATAGTCAGGGCCACTGGAATTATGAGATTGTGCGGCTGTGGCGATTTTCGCATTATGGGTCTGCAGCTTTTTGCCACATAATCAACTGCTGTAAAATCTGCAGATTTTTTTTTATTGTTTCTAGCTGAAACGGTTCAAAAGCTACTAAAAGGTGCAGTGGACACATGTCAGAAGGCCCATTGCAAAGCGGGACTGGTCACCTTTCTGTTGCTTATTGCTGTAATTGATTATTAAATTGATACTAATGATGTGCAACCAATGCACAGACAGTAACTAACAAGTGTAATAACAATATACCATTACAAAATATGCCGCATAATTTGATTTGTATTTGGCGCATAATTTACTCAACCCTGCCACATAAATAGGCCCTCCGCTGCCGCATAGGTCCAGTGGCCCTGTATATAACATTGAAAATGGTTCCGGTCTGACATGATGAAATTGTTAAAGATCTATAACGAGTCTGGTTGAAGTTACATTAACGGCAATGAAGGATGGTACTACTGCAGAGGTAAGATTTGTTTTCACCCCGAAGGTGAGAGCAAATATGGAGAGCACGATAGGGACTCTTCTCACCACCTGCTTTTCAGAACTGCCGGTAATGAGCACCGGCAGGACCCGGCCCACTTAAATCTCTGCATTTAGCGGTTAGTAATTGAGGCATGTCCGCACAATAATTTGACCCGTCCCTTTCCTGCTCCACTGTTACTGGTTGCTGTCCACTGCTCCCATGCTCTGGTCATTTGCATCAGTTGCTTATGTTATTTGGGACTACCAAACATATTGGTATTTATAGCACAGCTTCGGTTTATAAACAGGCAAACATTGGGATGGGTCACGACAGGGGAGACGGCAACACGTTTCACAATGATGTCATGCCCAAAGGCCCACAAACTGGTTCGGTTTGTCCAGTTTCGCAACCACGTTCACAGGCATATGAACACTTGTGATGATGCCAGAAGGCAAGTGGCGCAGAGATGAGAACAAGTCTTTAAGTTCCAATTATTCACATTGGTCACTTGACAACACCCCCAAACAACAACACATAATGTCAGGGCAGGGTGCCCGAGGCCCAGTTGGTACCAATAATACGCCCAACGCCTCGTCTTTGGTAGTAAGCGCTATATAAATGCAGGTGAAACACAGGTAAGGCTGCGTTCACAGAGATGCAACAGTAGGCCCACCCCTCGCTCACCTGTAAGGCATCCTTCTGTAGCAGCTGCTCCTTGGCCGCTCCGTAGTCCGACAGCTTCTCCCGCAGCTCGGCGTGCATGGGCTCCGCCAGCAATGCCTCGCTGAGGCAGATGTCATGCTGGCTGAGCAAGGTCAGTTTGTCCGGCCGGTAGAAGGTGGCGAGGCCCCGGCTAAGCCTCCTGCTGCCGGGTCGGCCCTTTACTGATGTCATGTCGCCTAGGCCACCGGCTTTAAACCTATTATAGAACGTTTTGGATTAAAAAAAATGTAATAAAAGTTGCTGACTGCTCTTTTCTCAGTCTAATTATTCCTGCACGCACTCTGTAATTTAGAGGGGCGGCCCCTGAGGTTGTTGGTTTCTTTGTGTGTTTTGCTTTTTCCTTTCCATCTTAACCACAATACACACGTTTTTCGTCGTGGCCGGTTTTCTTCTTTCATAAAGAAGCAGGCAAGGTGGCACTTGGGAGGCTAAACTCAGGCGAGGTGGTTGATGGGGTACATATGAGATGCACATGGTACTGGCAGCAGACTGCCTTCGGCTACCTCTCAGCGTTATCCTGACAACGCGAAAACGTGTGACAAACGGGGGGTGATCCAGGAAGAACCCAATCCAGAGTGCCGCGAGAGAGTGAGAGGGGGCGGCTGCGGGGAAAAAAACTTAATGGAAAGAAAACTGCCCGGGGAGGTTCCGGAGCGCCCTGCAGCCGCACTTTATTTCCACACACCCATTAGGCGGCCGACGTACAAGCATGACCGGAAGGTAAGTGCATGCCTTGCACGCAGCCCACCCCTCCGCGGGAGGCTCTCGCGCGCAGGACTTTTTATAGATTTTTGTGCCTTACAAGTCTTATGTCCTTTCTTCCCCTATTCTAACGTTGGATCTGATAAAACTGAAATTGACGGAACTGAATTAGATCGAATATTCCAATTTTGCATTTGTGCAGAGCTGAATGCCTCTAGGCGCTTCGGCCGGTTTCAAAGTGAAGAAATACACCTTAAAAGTACTGATCAAAGAAAAATAGATCGTTTTAGATGTCGGAGGAGGTGTTCGGCTGAACAAGGTGTGTTAAGTAGTAGCACAGGGTAGTCAGGTTAGCCGATTTTACTAGCGGTTGCGGGAGTTGGCTGATATCGTTTCCCTACTCGGAGATGGGGGCGGGAACACGCTGAGCAGAGAGGAAAACTTGGAGGGTCCGCCTTTCTCCGAGGTCAAGCAGAAATGCCTCGGAGAAAGGCAGCGGCGTTTTCGGATTCGGGGGCGTGTTTTTGCTTTCTCTCCTCTTGCCATTGGCTGGAATGTTTACATTCCAGAGGAGAGAAAGAATCGAAAAAACACGCCCCCGAATCCGAAAAGGACGGGGCTTGTTTGGAGAGACAAACCTCTTCTCCAATGGCTGACCAGCATTTAAGAGGCCAGCCAATGGAGAAGAGGAGAGAAGAGAGGCGGGTTCAAGCCCCTCTTCTCCAAATCATTAATTCTCGCGAGCGAGACTGCGCAAGCGCAGCCTTCGCTAGCCGAGACCTAAAAAGGCCGGCCAGACTAGAAACCTCAGGAGTTCCAACTCCCTTCTGTTCATTCCTATGAAAACACGCAAACAGAAAACTGCTGCACGTTTCTTCTCCGGAAACGCAACCAGAAACTCCAGCCCCAGCAGACATTAGGAGTATCCCGTGATTGTAAAATTAAAAAAACTCCTAAAAGACGTCTTTCTCAACCGTGCCTTCCGGGACAGGTAAACCTCGCTAAAGGGCTCTGTAGGAGAGAAGGATCTGCACTTATGTTGCCCCCACTTTTTTTCTGATGTGAACACTGGTTTCTGGCTATAGTCAGGGCCCCAGTCTCTCTGTTCTCTCTAAACGACTTGGTGTGCATATTAGATGCACTAGTGATTGGTTACTGTGGTGCCTTATGAGCCCCTAGTATATGGTACCTTAGGTACCAAGGGCATAGGTACTTCACAGGCCTACCAGGGGCTGAAGCATGTATTATGCCACCCCTGGGAAGCAGACTAAATCTGACACCTCAGGCATGCTACTGCAGCCTGGGTGAGGTAGTGTTAGCACTCCTCACAGAGGTATAGGTTCCTATATCTCACCATACGCATACATATAAACCTATCAGTCACCCCTACAGCAGGCCCTATCAATCCTGAGGGCAGGGTGCTTGGTTTACATTGTGAGGGGGTGCCTCTGCCTGAGCAGGGCCCCTCTGCAGCTGGCAGGGTCTTTTCCCTGTGGCTGAAATGAAATGAAAAAAATATTTAATAAAGCGCACTGCTACCAAGCGGCTTCCTGGCGCTGGGGACCTGGTCAAAGCTCACAGAGGGGATCCGGGGGACCTATGAGGAAAAGGCCTGGGTGAAAAGAAAAGTTTTGAGGGCTTTTCGAAAGTGGGTGTAAATGGGGATGGAACGGATATGGAGTGGAAGGCTGTTCCAGAACTGGGGGGCCAAAACAGAGAGACGAGTGCCACCAGTTCTGGATTTGCGGAAACGGGGGACGCGCAAAAGAGAAAGAGAAGAAGAACGGAGGGTTCGACTAGGGACGTGGGATGAAATAAGGGAGGTGATGTAGGCAGGGGCAGAGCGGGAATAAGCTCGAAAGGCAAAACAGGCTAATTTGAAAAGAGATCTGAAGCGGATAGGAAGCCAGTGAAGAGATTTAAGAACAGGAGTAATGTGAGAAGATTTGGGAAGGGTGAAAATGAGGCGGGCAGCTTGATTTTGAATGGCCTGCAAGCGACGAGACTCGTAGG